>NW_025110664.1:126024-274495 GCF_011392965.1 Frieseomelitta varia
TTTTTTTACAAACAATATGCGCATCAAAAGTGTTGCGCATTCTCGCCTGTGTAACAGCTATTCTCGAGTCGTTTTTATCATATCGATTGTATTTAATAATTTAACAACTTGTAAACGCCATTGATATCTTTATAAAAAAAAAAGTACATATTCTCAACAAAAAAAGAAAAAGAAAAACATATATATAAAAAAAAAGAAAAAAACAAACGTTTCATGACTCTATTTCAACGAGAACTCTTTCGTAATCTTAACAAAATGAATACGTCTCGCATAATTACAACTGTATACAAAATACATGCTCAATATACAAGATAGTAAATCGGCCGAATCGTGTGACTTAAAACGGCAACTCGATTTAAGTTTCTACGAATACAAAACTGATATCTGTCATTAGCCATCAGTTGATTATGATCTTTTTGTGCGAACTACAAATTGGAATAAATTTCTTTTCTTTCTCTCTCATCTGCTAACGCGCCGACATGGTATCATTTTTATTTTTTTTTTTTTTTTTCCCCCGTTAGAATAACCTGTTTCGGGAATTGGTATACATATTAGTTTAATAAAATCAGTTTTCTGTTTAAGTTCTGACAATATTACAACATACTCTTTTTGAGCAACGCGAACTTAGAAACTATGCATAACTAAATATACCTATGTGTCTACGGCATTCAGTAAAATACGCTTAATCGAAAGCTACATTCAGCTTCATTATACAGCGTAACAATTGTATGATGAACGTTGCATTAAAAAAAAAAAAAAAGGAGAAGGACATATATATTCACACTCCATGTTCGAAACAGAGATTTAGCACATGTAACATTCATCATTTTTCAAAATTCCGTGCTCTTTCCGCAATTGTCTCGCGGTTTGTTTTATATATTTTTCAGAATAGAGCCATTCAACTGGTCACCGGAAAGATACATCGATGAAACGTCGAAAACAGTCGATAAAGAATGATTTGTTGGTTTCACATCGAAAATGTTCTTCCATTTCTTGGCTGGTGTGTATGCGTAAGTACAGCGTTGTATTAAGTCGACTCGATATAATCGGATTTGTTAAATAAAGGTCTCGAGTACAGTTCGCCGAAAAAAACAAAAATACCTGTTCATCTTGACGCTCGACTTGTCTGACAAATGACAATGGTGCTTGCCATCATATCTTCGCTGAACAATATAATTTTCACGATGATTTGTTTATTTATTCATTTTTTTTTTTGTTATTTTTACTTTTTTTACGTTGTTTTGATTTTATCCACCTAGAGATTTCTTTTTATCCTTTCATTATTATTCGCTCCTCTCGCACTTACTTGGTCTTACTCTACGAGTGCAACATAAGCCTGTGACATACAAAATATTTCCTGTCGAGGACACAGTTGATATGATAATGAAGAATGTTAGGGCGTCACCTACGATTCTAGCGCCGTATTCGACGGCGTGTAGGACATTTCCATGGTGATTCCGGCGCTACTACGGCGAAATCTGGAAGGTATATCAGTGCTGTTGCGGGGTTTACGTCTGCTCAAGTGTCTCTCCACCCATTTCAACATGGTTAATACGGAATCCGTGCTCGGTAAACGCCTTTCTGCTGACGTACGGATTATGTGCGATGACGCTACGCGGAAGGTAGCTGCCATACCCTTTAACGCCTATATAAAATACAAAATTATATTAATATATACATTAAATATATATATTAAATATATACATGCAAAATATCAAATCGGATTGAAGTCAAGGAAAAAATGTATTTGACGAGTGGATACATAGTAGATGTAGTTCAAACTTCTTCGTTTCAATTCTTCGAGCAATTGATTGTCAAAAAAAAAAAAAATTCATACCCTCATTGCGTCTTCATCCGTGACATCGTCGCCAGCGTAAATGATCCTGATACGTTCGCTCCAGTCCAAACCAAACGCTGTACGCAGAATGTAAATGGAAGCACGACCCTTATTCCATTCGACCGGTGGTTTCGCTTCAATGGCACAATGCGCCGAACAAGCTTTGAAACCCGCTTGCTCGATAATGTTCTTTGCCTGTTCCACCATCTCGGAACGTCCTTCCACCGGCGTTTCGCGATAGTGGAACGTCAGCAAAGCTCCTTTGTTTTCCACCCAGGCACCGTCTCTGCAAAGCTACATTCGACACGTTACGAATTAACGCAGTTACAAACGATATCGCAGTTTTGCACTATTCGATATCTGACATCGTAGAGTATTGAAATCTCAAAAGAAAAAGCGTGCTTAGAACTCACTTGGTCTTGCAACGTTTGCATCAAATTCGCCACCTTGCCCTCCAACTCGGCGGGCATCGGATGGACAAACTTGCTACCGTCTGGATGCAGAATTTCCAATCCGTGATTGCCAGCGTACGTGATACCTTCTATACCAACCATGGACTTCACGTTGTTCACGTTTCTGCCTGATATGATCGCTATGTATACGTCGGACATGTTCGACAACCTTTGGAGAACGTTCTTCGTCTCGAGGGGCAAAATGGCGAGATCCGGATGGGTGGCGATAGGAGCCAGAGTGCCGTCGTAGTCCAGCAGGAGAGCCAATTTGTGATTATCGCCGATGTACCTAGGGGACATGTGTTATCACTGGAACGTTACCCGGCTTTCATCATGAGTCAGGTCGCAATCGCACGCGCGGGCCCGTCCGTCTTCCAGAAGCATTTTTCTTGCTGAACACATAATCTGATAATCTCATTGAAGAGTGTCAGACATAGACACGCATGTCAATAATCCCCAAAGTTACTTGGAATTTGTACTTTCAACTTTTTATCCTTTTTTATCCTTCGTTTGAAATATATATATTAAATAAGTTATAATTCAATTCACTTGACGACAGGATGGACTTTTCAGGAACATTAGTACAGACGGACAGTTAATCGGGGAAATTTGTCCCAGAAGATAATCACGATTCTTCACGGTTGGTATGTTACATGTGTATTTTTAATACATATTTCACTGGCAATATTAAAGCCACCAGGTGGTTTCCAACGCGGCGACGTACCCAAACTCATGCTCGATTTAATAAACAGTTCGATCTGTCGATATTTGATCGATTCTTTTTATCGGAACGTCTCATTCCATTGGAATGCATGCTCTTTCCATTACACAAGCATGCCGATAAGTAAATCTGTACTCGTATGTGCGATAAGCAAACTGAATATTTTATATAATTGGAAATTTTGTATAGAATATTATTAAAAGGTGTTACATTGCAACACTTGTTTACCAAAGTGTAGTAATCTTTTTCAAGTTTTGCTCTTAACAGCAATTAAAAGGATAGTTTGCTCACAACATATACGTTTACATTTTGATTAATTCGTTTGGTATTCTGTATATAATCTACGATTAATTCGATAGGAAATTTATATGTATATATGTATATATATACATATATACTGTTAATAGTTTTACTACCTTAAAATATTTATACTTTAATTGTACGTTGGTTGATTGATTCCCGCGTAAGCGCATGCTCTGGTCGGGCCCAGTCATGCACGTCGCTAATCTCTAACAATACCTACTTGCTTAAGTAATCATCGAAATCATCCATGGTAACCGGTTGCATAGTCGTGGCACCCACTGAATCGTGCTCCTCCAGCGAACCCATTACTTGCAGGAAGGATTTCATCCAATAATTGACATCGTAGATCCTTTCGCGGCGTCTTAAGTGATTCATCCTTAATGTACGTTCATCTTCCGGCATAGTAAGTGCTCTGGAATGTACACAAGTAGTAGTCTCTTGTGTATTCGTACACGTGACAGAAAATACAATGTTAAAGTTTCAATGCTAACAACTAAAGCATTAAAGCGTCATATGAAGAATTGTGAAAATAATCAGAATTTGCAATCAAAGAGTCCAGAATTGTTATTATAAGTATTTAAGTGGTAGCGAGTTCTTCTAGTTCAAAGGTACCTATGAATAACTTCAGCAGCTTCGTCCATTTCATAGGGATTACAGATCAGGGCTTCGTGCATCATCTCTCCAGCTCCAGCAAACGGGGAAACGATCAACACACCGGGTGGTGTGTTGATCTGACAGGCGACGAATTCCTTGGCGACCAAATTCATACCATCCCTAAGTGGTGTAACCAGAGCAACTGCAGCATCCCTGTAGAACGCTGCCAACTCGTCCTGACTCACGCAACCGTAAATGTAACGAATGGGAGACCAATTCGGTGTCGTGAACCGACCGTTTATACGACCGATTAGCTGATCCATCTCAAGCTTCAAATCTTGATATTCGCGGACGTCAGTACGCGATGGCACAGCAATTTGTAGCATAGTGACCTAAACAGATATACGTTTAATAATTTCTGAAAAGCTTATATCTTTTTTTTTTTAACTTCTTTTTAGTATCTGATTCATAATATTTTTTTCTATCATTATGATTAATTCATTTGTATATGATCCGTTTATTAAATATCATAGATTTTATTAGAATTAGGTTTGTAATCTGAATGTTATATTTGGCAGTTTGCAACATAATAATACACTTTGAACCTTTGCTTATCTAAAGTGACTGTACTTAAATGAAACGTGTTTGCACATCAACCCTCATTTTATATTTACCTGTTCACGATGTTCCGGATGCTTTTCTAACAACAGCTCAAAAGCTTTTAGTCTGTGGACCAAGCCCTTAGTATAATCCAAACGATCAACGCCCAATACAATTTTCTGGTTGGTCAGCATGACCTTGCTGGCAGTCTCGGCCAGCGAAACGAATCTATCGAAGGGGATACCAATGGGAAGTGGTCTCACTCGTACAGTTCTTCCACCATGCTCCACCAGTAAATTCTTGCGATCAACCCTGCATCCGAGACATCTCTGACAGCAATCGACAAAGTTCAGGCAATAGTCCTGAATGTGAAAACCGACCATGTCGCAACCTAACACGATTTTACTTTCATTAGATATCAAATTTTTTTTTTGTTTTAAATAGAGAAAAAGAAAAATATCCTATTGTATATGATTTTCTATAATAAATAACTCTTTTTAACACTACTATAAATATATAAAAATAACTCTTATAAACCCTATAAAAATAACTCTTTTTAATAATTAAATATTTCAGGGATACAAATTCTTTCATAATTCATAATTTTTAATAAATATTATAACTGATAATCTAATTAAGCCTCTGCTTAATTCTTTCGAATTAGAATTTTCAATTCAGATTAAAATAGTTGAAATTTCGTAGACTTTTCCTCATACTTTAAATTTGCAAACTTTAAATTGGCAACTTGAAAATTTCTACCAATGTGTGAGTTACAGAGTGAATGAAAGTGATGCTTACCAAGCATTCCTTGGAGTATTTCATCAGCCCATGGGAACAATCTGAAGATGTCCCATGGTGGGAAAGGGATGTGAAGGAAGAAACCTAATTTACACCTGAGCTGTTTCTCATCGGCAGCTTGTCTAATCCAGTTCGCTGCTAACATTAAGTGATAGTCGTGCACCCAGACCAACGGCGTGCCATTCGGTTGATTATTTTGCTCTTTATGGATTTGTTCCAGTGCGGCAACCTAGATATTGACAAATTATTATCATTATATTACCTATAATACTACTTTGTAAGTGGTATTATATTATTATTATATTATTATTATACTATATTATATTATATTATGTTATATTATGTTATATTATGTTATATTATATTATATTATATTATTATTATATTCGATATTAGGGAATGATATGTGAGTAGAGCTTATATGATGCTAGGCTAGTGAATGATTATTGTATTTATTTCTAAGAAGACTGTACGAAGGTAGAGAAGGAGCGGAAATTGTAATCCTAAGGGAAAACAATAAAGACCTATCTATCTACTACTTTGTAATTTTTAGCGTTTGTAATTAATTTCTTTGCGTGCAGTAAAATTTTCAATTATCTGATTTTGATAAATCTCGATGATAGATTTTGATAAATGTATTCTCTTTCACTCTCTTTGCTTTATAATGTTTCTTCGCTTCTGTACTGTGTTCAATTTTCATTAACTCTCGTCGCATCGTCAGAAAACGCGCTGCAACTATCGACACGTAATATCTACGTAGAGAAAGTGTTCATAATCACATTTCCAGCGTAATAACACTCTCATTAATTTTACTAAAAGCATATCTGCGTACGTTCAATAATTGAGAAAGAGCAGAGATCTAAAATCCGTCACTTTCAACAATTCCGTTATCGACAACTTATTACGTAACAAAATGTTCTATACACGCGTAACTTTCCAACTCGTTAACTCTTACGACAAAACAATACTGCATATGTACATAGGTACGTATGTAGGTATCGTTCTATTTAAATCGCAGCAAACATTTGTTACCTTGATGTCATTCTTGACAGCTTCGATGTAATACTTATTTGCACAGTAGCGCGCTAGATGATGTACGAAACTTCCTGTCATTTTGTCTCTCATTTGCATTTCTCTTTATCTGACAAATTTTATCTTAGATAATATCTTACACCGTCTCGAACTGAATTATCTCCTTTTTTTTTTTTTTTTTTTTTTTTTCGAATAACTGACGTTCCATCTGTTTGCAATCTGAATCGATATCATGCTCACCGTTTTCGCAGCGAATTCCTCGTTGACGGCGGAATACGCCCGCCAATGCTCCGCGATGAAGGTCGCTCGATCAGGCATAGAGTGAAACAATGGCCAAAAGGTCCCGTTGCAACATCCATTGTAGTACGAATCAAAGACAGACGGTTCAACGTGCACCGCTACAACCTATACAAAAGAAAACAATCTCTTTAATCTGGCTGTAGAATATGACATTGATTTGTTAGCGAGCGACTGCACATCCCAGGGCGATTCTTCTGTACAGAATTTCTCTGTTTTCTTTCCTTTGCAACCTCGCGCGCATTGTTTCACGAAATGGAGAAAACAACGCGCGATCGCGCGAGAGGGAATTTATTTGTTCGTTGTTTCGAGTTTACGACTGATAGAAAAGTGTGACGATACTCGCTAATCTTGCACGTGAAAGAAAGCAAATATCATTGTCACGACATTTCGCTACGATGTCGAGAAGACGTAATAAAATTGCAAAGAAAAAAACGTGTCCTGTGAAACGTGTGGTTCGTGACCGAAGGAACTTGCCCCGAAGTGTTGTAAAGGATCTAAGGCT
The DNA here is from genome assembly GCF_011392965.1 of Frieseomelitta varia. NCBI lineage: Eukaryota > Metazoa > Arthropoda > Insecta > Hymenoptera > Apidae > Frieseomelitta > Frieseomelitta varia. The sequence goes on from NW_025110664.1 coordinate 133,164, forward strand.
ACAGAATCTTCGCTGTGAGGAAGCAACCGTTTCTGAGCAGCTTATAAATTTTTTCATAAAGGAAGTCTTAATAACTGCAACGTCTTGCCCTGTGACGAGCCACACGTTATCATAAAGAGTATATACTTTCCTTTCAGAAAATTCATACGGTCGTTTCCTCGCTTTTTGAAGAAGTGCTTTTAGCAACGGAGATCACTACGTTTCTTCTTTCACCAGAGTCTCGGTTATTATTATAGGAACAAATGCGTACACTCGTTTACTTATATGAACATTTACAAAGAAAAGCAGTGAGATCAGAGAATCTCGTCTGTAGGACAATGTTCGAAAAAGGACATGTTCGCCAGACGCGGATTAATTAAGAAAGAGGTAACTTCTTTCTTTTCTTTCGTTCAGATCTATGCACAATGGCTTGGTAAAGTTATAAAACATTCATATTCATTGCAAAACGTTTATACGTCACACTACATAATATAATGTTTCTACGTGTGTTCAAACACTTCCGTGTAACCATTATGTGTTTGAGGTTCCATTGTTGTCCATTTTTAAGTTCGTCACATTATGTTCGTCGTGTCAACTGAATTCTCTATTTTTACCATATCTGAAGTCGCAGATATACACTTGATTGCCGCAAATAGCCCGGCAGCGATCGAATGCAGCAACCAACTTGGCAAATGTTAAATCGTGTATGACGTTGCACGTTCCGTCGATCGTCATACACGTTTGCTGATTAATTTCCAGGAAGCACACAGCAATAAACGCACGCTCCGTAAACCGGTATATGCAATTTTCTTTATCGTAATTATCCGATCGAACGGGCGTTTCACTACGTAACGAGAAATTATATCGAGATTAATCTGACGATAATAGGAATGTCTTAATTAATAAGCTATGTGGAATGGGTTTATTTTCCTCCCCACACAATGGACTTTTTTTTTATATATCACTCCTCTTATTCACAAATTTCTCAAAAGCGATGATTGGCATCTGTAACGGATGTGTGTCAAGTGCTTAGCTGTGTTTCTCAGTAACAGTTCTCTTAGTTTTAGTTGTAAGTTCTAGTTATATAAGTATGTAAATAGCGAACATGTATCTTAGCTGTATATCAGTGTAATTCTTGTACAAAAGTCTGCGAAATTGTTTCTGTAATGTTAGTATGCACAGCAAACCCTGTGTAGAGGGGTTCTATAGCTAAAAAAAAAAAATCTGACAACAAAATACAGATTGTTCTACAGAAATATGGTATTTCTACGTATTTTAATCGCTTCGTAAAGGCGAATTTCATATGCTTCAACTGTTAATTTCATTAAAATATAATTAACTTTCAGTCAAATACGATTAATTTTCATCCCGGTTATAACGACAATTATTGTTCTAACGTTAAAAGTTTTTCCACTCGTATGGAAGTTTTTTCTTTTTTTAATCCACGAAATTCAATATCTTCAATTTAATTCGACGATTATTCTTACAATTCTTGATTATTATTTATTATTCATTATTATTTATTACCCTCGTAGATGTTAATTTTCACGATGGCCGAATTAAACTAGCAATTGTATAGTAATGTAATTGTAAGTATCAAGTTAGATTAAATAACTGCAACTTGAATTTCAAGGTTCAAAACTTCTATCTCCGATTACATAATCCTAGACAATGTACGATTATTTCCATACATAATTCAAGAATCTCAATCTTTGAACATGTTCGATAGAAAATGTTAGAATATCAGAGGTTGATATGTTTCCCTATATCCTTGACATTTAGTACAATCAGGAAACTAGAGCAGGAGCTAAAGATTCTCTATTTATTTCAAGTAATTTAACAGTGTCTATACTGATCTTCACCGAACTTATCAAGTGAATATGCAAGCAATGTACCGCGAGATTTTGTCATAAATTCTAGCAATACGTAAAATGAAAGATGAAGTTCCAAGGAACGAGATAGATAACTGGATTTTATGACGACGGAGAAGACTCAATTGACTCGTACTACTGGATTCTACTATAGTTGCGACGACGTTAGTATCTCTCTACAAATTTGTTCTACAGATTCATATTTGGACTTTACACTTTACACAATTGACGCAACTTCCCATCAGTTCATTTATAGTGTATCAACATTTTTATTTTCTCTCTCGAACATTATAAATTCTGCGCCCATTATAAACTAAATATATCTGCCCATCATCTCGTCTTACAATCTCCACTTTCAACTATTTTTTAACTTACTTCTAACGTGTCGGCAGAAATATAGATTCCTATTACCAAAAAACCATACTGTTTCAAACTGAAACGCGCTGAATGCCGGAAATAAAATTATAAATTCTCGCATGAGCTCAATAATTTCGAGTGGCCCGCGCTCGCGTTACACGGGCGAATAATTTCGAACTTCCCTCCGGTAATATAGGTCAATTCGAACAAACAGCGAATTGTACGAAACTGTTACAAACATTTTCAGTATTTTTTTTAACCCTGCAACGGCGGTGACGGGATCATCGCGTAGGAGAATAATCGCACGATATACGTGAAGCTCGAAAGGCTGAGATATCCGATGAAATAATAATCCAATATAAAAACTTCCGGCTACGTGACGAAAGAAATACGATCGAGCTTCAGTCAACTCGACTTTTACAGACTTTGTGTAACGAGGTGGTTAATCCTCAAATAATAAAAGTTCCGCGAGAGAAAGTTCCTTTTCATCAAGTTTCCTAATCCGACTGTCGAGCTGACAAGTTATCAGTCATTACAGAGCCTACATAAGTCCAAGGAAAAAGGAAAAAAAAAGGGGAGAGGAAGGGATTGTAAAACTGTCCGCGTAATAAAATCGCGAGATAAAGCAGAGGCGAGGCGATAATCGGAAGTGCATAAAGTCCGGCGTAGGAGTCGATAACGATTGGTTGGCAGTCTGTGACGCAAGACGCGGAGAACATCTCTTGTTAATTGTTCGTTATCCCCGTCGGCGTTCGTTTATTTTGCCCGCGGCGTATGGCCTCCTTTATTTTCCGAACATCGTCAAAACACTCTCCATCCGATCGATGGGTGATTGACACGAACGGCCAAACAATCGCTAATGAGATAATTATTAACGTCTCCGCCAAGCCTAGACGCGACCACCATCGACAAGGGTGGATCTGATGCGTTTTAATTAACAGAGAGGCCGAAAAGAGCACCGAGAATTTTACCACGTCGCCACGACTGCGTATCATTACGTTCAAAGTCGTTTATTTATAATCGAATCCAGAACACCTTGTGTGTTCGATCAGCATGCTAATATTGATTGCATCTCTCAGGTAGAGATGCTGATTTTTCCCAGAATCGGGGTTCGTTGGAACGGCCGAATGTACGGAGCGTTAAATAAAATTACAGATTGTCAATTCGCGAAACAATTGAGAAAGTCGATGAAAGGGTCGTTGTAAAAGTGTGCAGAAATGAATCGAAAACATTTTAATTGCTCGTTATCCGAGCTGTAGAGAGAGAGAGAGAGAGAGAGAGATAGCTCAAGAGGAGGGTAGAAATATCTATACACCGCTGGAACGATATAGTAAGACAAGCAGGTCTCCCTCCTCTCGCCACGCTTCTTTTATTCAAAACATGTTGTTAAACATTATACCGTCCCTCTGTATCGTGGCGAGCTATAGTCTTATTTGCGAGAGATTCGCCACAACTGCCAGTGAGACGAGTAAAATCAGTTGAATATTTATTAGCGTGATTAATATTTTAAGTATTCCGCTAATCGTAGGTGCGAGTTAAATTCAACTGAAGTGTATATATTTCTTTGAAATCAAATGCGAGACAGAATTCTAAATCTATAGAGATTTTAAAATCGTATTTTAGAATAAAATAGAATTCGTATTTTTAAGTACCGAACCGATCCTTTTCATTGTTGCGATAATAATTGCGGTGATTACTTCATTAATTAATCTGATAATTCGTTGATCATTATCTCGTTATATATTTCGTCATATTATTCTTAAACAGATCGTTTTGACAGACTGTCGATTTTATTTATCTAGTTTTCATCAATCATGAAGGATCTGCACTCTGGTCAAATTTAAAGGATACCTTCCCTCTCGTTCGAGTATATAACACGTAATTGAATTGGATTGAACATTTTTCCGAATTTGCAACACGAGAGAACTGCTATTTCGATTCCATCCGCACTCCGAGTATTTTAAATGTTTAACAGCTTTTAGCTATTAGCTGGAATACAAGGTAGAAACACGCAGCGCGTTAAAAAATTCACACAACGTGTGTTTCTCTCTCTTTCTCTCTCTCTCTCTCTCTTCCCTTTTTTTTTTTTTTTAGTTTTAGCTAAAAATCAATGCTCTACCGTAGACACGAAAAAAAGAGTGGAAATATGAAACTCTAGTTTAAAATATCTGTTGCAGTTTTGAAGTCGGACCAAACCCAGCTCGAGCTCCCGAATTCTTTTTTCCTTTTTCTCGCGCAGTTGTCCAAAAATATATCGCAACCTCTTCTATACGGTGATGTTGCAACAACGAGATGCAATTTTTTAGACTTTATCTTGTAACAACAAACGTAACACGTATCGTTTTTTCGTGGCGTGCCGAAATCGTTTCAAATTCGACGAGAAATGACGTCGTTCGTAATATTCATTGGAAACCAATGGAACGAAATTATAATGTACGATTTGATCGATACGCGGGGCATAACGACCACTGAAAATAGGTGATACTTATTTCAAGAATTACATCTTAGGCTATTTTTGACTATAGTCTTCCTCGAGATTAAAATAGCTGTCCTGTTTCACTTTATTTATGCATCAGGAAGTTCTCGTAACCACTCATGGAGACAAAGAATTAATTTACATTTATTCTGTTTTTCATAATATCTTTTCTATTTCTACGTTCACGAGATGCGAACCCGTGCTTTTATAATTGTTACCTTTAGTTCCAAAACTTGTCAAGTTTGTCTCTTAATAACAAATAACTTGTATGCAGTTGTATGTACCTGAATTAAATAATATGAATCTGGTGAAATATTCTACCGTACAGCGCGAGATACTCTATTTTAATCATTCTATTGAGAATAAAAAATATACGAGTTCATCGAAGCAGAAAGTTTTTCCCTCCTTACAATGATTTATCAGTCGCTGAACTACGCTGTCTGTTACCACTTAAATGCTATTAATTAACGCAAACGAACGTTAAAATAAACAAGGAAAATGCAATCGACTAACGCGTGTTTTTTTAGTCGCGTTGTTCTCATTGTTCGACTTAAATATATTGTGAAAAGTATTAAAAAAAAAAAAAAAGTTACGTAAACCGCGATAAGCTTGTCCTTGGCCAATCAAGTTCGAAGGAGTTCGTCGATGCAACGACAAACTGTATTATAACGTTTTCGTATCACGCCACTCCTTTGTTTCTCTTTAATGCCCATTAATGATCAACGGAACTCATTTGAAAGAAAAAAGAAAAAATGACATCAATGTGATAATGTAAACCTGGCCTCGAGGTCTTTCGTATCTATCTAGTGTGCGCTAAAAATTATCCTAAGCTATTATTAAGGCAACAAAGTAACAAGGCAAAGTAACAGAATTTTCTGAAAATATCCTTTATAAAATAACTACATATGTCATTGCTGTTGTTTAACTTTTTAACGTAATACATTGTATGTAGTATGAAGCAATAACGAATGTTATTAATGGCTCTTCGTAACATTGATAATGTAATATTATTTGCTATTTTATCATTTTTGTCATTTTTTTTCAAATATTAGCAATCCCATCGAATTCTCATTTTCCTAATAATTTGAAAATCTTTAGAAGTCACTGTACAATTCACATCGGAATCAATATTAATCCGTTACGAAAACAGTCGTTCAAGTCGTTTTCGTCTATATTGCGGAAAATATAGACGTTGAATAATATATTATAAATAATATATTATAAAAAATATATTGAATAATATATTATATAATACAAACAGCTGCACGGTTTACCGTGATACGTGCTATCTGCCTCGGCGAGCATGAGTTTATCCTTTCGCAATGGGATCGTAATGATTTCATTGCTCGAGAGAATATATCTTTTACTCCAAATTTTTAAGTTCTAGACAAGTCGTTTAATGTTTTGCACGAAAATTGCATGGAAAATCCGTTTTGTAATGATTTCAAAATACTCCGCGATACGAGAGTACAGAACACAGCGCGATGCGTGTAATTTTATCTATCACAAACATTATTTGTGCATACTCGCTTGAAAGACAAATAAATAAATTTGCTCGTGTTTCAAAGATGAAAACGTTGCATGTTTCTTTAAAATAAACATACATACATACGTACTGGCCACGAGTGGATATTCACGATCTGATATGGATAATCCATGGATTTAGATGTCAAATGGAATCGCCTCGATTGATTTATAGCTATTGATTCTCTTTCGCAACCTCGTCCTCTGTTTTCAAAGCAAAATTTATGTCTGAGATTATTCGCGATCTTCGTAGTTTGTAAAAATCTCCTAACCCTTTGATGACGGATTAAAAGTGGAAAAGTACAGACAGTAAGTGATCTAATGACATAATGCTACGGCACGTTCTCACGTATATTTTATTGCCCTGCAATAAATTTTCATACGATAAATTTTACGACGTGTAACAAGAACATAATCCAATACGTTACATCAGATAATGAACTTTTCCCAGATAATGAACATTTCCTACATTATTATACGAGAGTTCAATTACATAAAATTTTCCGCTACGTTTTAAAGCAAGTAACATGATCGATTAAAATTGTAATAATTTAAGAAAGGAGAATCAGAAAGCAATTGAAATTAAATATTTAAAGGAATATCTAATAATTAAGTAATGCTGCTTTAGCGTTAATAAAAAAGAAGATTCAAAAGCTTTGATATTCAACAAGAACGAAAAAATCTACTTTCTCTCTCTCTCTCTCTCTCTCTCTCTCTCTCTCTCTCTCAAGAATCGAAACTGAATTTTAAACGACATGAATCGTACGTATACTTTTCTAACAACTTGCCAAGCTTGATTGCACGCTCCGTTGAACATCATGCGAACAGCTGCATCATGATATTAACGCGTGATATCAGAAGCAATATACGAAAAGAAAAGAAGTCTTCTTCAAAATAGTTGAAATACTACGAGGTCGTGTAAACGTATCGAATTAGATTAGAAATCATGTAACAAACGGTCGTCCGTCGTCAAGCTGACTGGCGACCATCGGATCGACTATTATTATTTTTTTTCTTCTTATGTTGTATCTTTCTCGCAGTTACTGGGACTTTATTCTTACTTACATATTACCTACGTTACAAGAATTGTACGATCTGTTCGTAAATTCTGATTCGTCCAATAGAGATCGTGGCAAGATCGCAGGAAAATTTTCGAAAAACCTGCTGCCCGTGATTTGTATCGTTTAGCTTGCATCTGATATCCTTAAGGAGTTAGAGGGTGGTTTGAAATTATCAAAAAATCGATTTTTCTTGTTTTAAATAGTAGCTTGAAGTCTTAGAAATAAGATACAAAAGATCTTAGCCTTTAAAACGACTTATTTTGGGGTAATAATAATAAATCCGCAGAATAATTGAATTTGTACCACTGTTTGCAACTTTAAGCAGTATTATAAAGTGTAAATCGTGCGATTCAAATATTACTTTCGGCGAATCGAATATTAGCGGACTTGAATTCGATTTGGTTGTGAATTGTAAGAACTGTGAGCCGCGATGTATAAGTAAAAAAAGTAAGTAAAGGATACATATGAAAAATGACGTTCTGAAACTTTAAACGCATTTTTCTCGAAACTAGGTTTTTAGAAACGGTGTGCAAGATATCTCGGAATCTAACCAACCGATTACTGTGAAACTTGGTACGTGTCTTTAATGTAACATTTACTACGGATTAACGATCGAACATTTCTTAATTTTTAACAATTTCGAAAAATATAAACAAAAAACGTAGAAATTTTTGGCGTAAATTCGATACACCAAAAACAAATAGCTGCCATTTTCATAATCTTCACAAAAATGAAAATGTTGGATCGTCAATCTCTAGAGAATATTGTTTACTTTTGAACTTTTTTTGACTTTTCGTTGCAACTAATCCTGCTTGGCTGGAATCATTCACACCGATAGGCAATGTAAAAAACAGTTATGTAAAAGGATGCCGTTAAAAAGTTAAATAAGAGCCCTCTTTTTTTTCTCTTTTAATGTTGCTTTTTATAGTTCATAATGTGTTAGCCCACCAAAGCATACGTAATTTTTAGGCCCGTCACACTGTCCTGCCCCCCCTAATATATAAGCGCGTGTTTAGGAAGTTTAATTTTAGTTTCCAAAAGTATTTCATCTACACTATATGCCTGCCAAGCTCTCTGACGAACGGGGTTATTGTGATTAGGATTCTAACCTAACGAAATCACGTGATTGATGAATGACAGGTCGCGTAGTTCGCATACCGCGAAATTTGACGTAAGAACGCGTGAATCAACGGAACGTTATCGGCTCTTGTCCGCTGCGATACAGCGAAAAACTGAAAGCGAAACGATAAACGTCGTTGGGATTCGCGAGCGTCACGCCACTGATAACCCGACGCGACGATTCGACCTTTCGACACGATTATCGTGACACCAGATCCTTATTTCAGATCCATTCGTCCGCGAGCTGATCGACGCCCCGTAAGAATCACCATTTAAGGAGCTCAAGTCCGAATCTGAGTTTCCTCGCGCCCGTGATTTACAAACGAAGTCGCCGGAGGATTGGCCGGCAGATTAAAAACAGCTCAAGGTTCATCCACGTCACGGAGATTGGGAAACATTTCGAGGAAACGTGATCGAACGAGAGCGCGTTGATAATTGAAAATCTACGCCCCGGGACGGGGCTCATTATTGCGGGTATTATTGCAGAAGTCATATTATTGCGATTGGGTTTAACTCTATTAGGTTGACTAATTGTAAATAGAACTGTGTCTGCGATGTTTGGATTGGATAGTTGATGGGGACAGATCAATCGATTTTTTTTTCTTTTTTTTTTTCTTTTAGGTAGAGAATTTATCTTTTCTTTTAGGTAGAGATTGAAATCGATGAAATCTGAAATATAGGGGACAAAAATATCTTAAGAGATCAAGAGCGGGTTAACACTGGAATTATCAAAGGAACGAGAAGTTTATCAGAAAGCGAAATCAAAATATTGAAAAATTACGAAAGTAATTCCTTTTAGCGTTGCTTTCTCTCTTTTTAATTCGCTTAAAATTTTGTTTACTTGCTTATCGTACTCGATATCCACTCGAAACAGTTTTTGAATTTGATTTTACAATTTACTGCATTTCGATACGCAATCGAAGAATCGTGTCGAGAACATTTCACCTACTTCCCCCCATTCAAACGAATCGAGTACCCGCTTACTGATTACGTAATAACTGCCTCGCTACACATATCAATGCAAAAGTAATAAATCGCAACTCGTTTCTCCAAAATTACCATTTCATTCAACGAATTTACAGAAAATTTATTATCCTCTTTCTCTTCTTTTCTTTTCTTTTTTTTTTTTTTTTTNTTTTTTTCTTTTTTATCAGTTACTCGACACTCTCATAATTAATTTTTTTTTCTTATGATCAATAATAGAAACGTGATAACACAATAAAAATAAAAATAGAATATAATTAAATATAATAATGTTAATTTTAAAAAATTTTACTAGGGATAGAGAAAGAAATGCATTTACTGATATATTTATCAACGTAATAACACAATAAAAATAGAAATAGAATATAATTAAATATAATAATGTTAATTTTAAAAAATTTTACTAGGGATAGAAAAAGAAATGCATTTACTGATATATTTATCATCCAGTTAATTAATAACTAATTAAACTACACTGTTACGTATGCGCAAACGTCAAACACGGAGGGGTTAAATGCATATCTACGATTCCATAACTCAACTCCGATAAAACAAAAGAATCACACATACATGAACCGCTCAATCTTTACTTCTTCTTCCTAAACGATATTTGGGACAAAAACAAGATACTGTATCTATGCTTTAAAGAGAAACCCCCGCAACACTGTTATCATTAATACGCAAACACCATCACCACTGTACGAGCTTCGCGTTCGTTCGTTTTTTCTCGCAACATTTCCCTTAAAAGCATGGATAGATATAATGATGTATATTCATGCGCAACACGAGACATCGTATTTCCTTTGGGAAAATAATAAAGTTCTCACAAACTACTTTCAAACTACTTTCAAAGTTGAAAGAGATGGATTCTTACGAAAAATCAGAAAAGCTCGCGCAAGTTGCTTGAGAGATTTTTGTTTTGAACCATTGCACGCGATGATATTTGTTGATGAATAAATGTGTTGATGATTTTAGGTGTTGTTACAATATCGCAAAAATTGCTGAACTGTAGACATTGATTGGCGTTTATGAGAAATTGAAAGCATACTCGTAAATGTAATCTTCAGAAAAGTAGGTAAAAAATTCGAAAATTTGAAGAATCAAAGATTCAAAGATTTGAAGATTAAAAATTACCAACCGCAAAGATTTAGAAATACAAAGATTCAAATATTCAAAGACTCAAAGATTCCAACAAATAAATACTCAAAGACGCGCAGAAGTAAACACTGAAAGATCGAAAAATTTGAAAATTCGATGATTCAAAATTACCAAGCGCAAAGATTTAGAAAGGCAGAGATTCAAATATTTAAAGACTCGAAGATTCCAATAAATAAATACTCAATGACTCACAGAAGTAAACACTGAAAGATCGAAAAATTTGAAAATTCGATGATTCAAAATTACCAAGCGCAAAGATTTAGAAATGCAGAGATTCAAATATTTAAAGACTCGAAGATTCCAACAAATAAATACTCAAAGACGCGCAGAAGTAAACACTGAAAGATCGAAAAATTTGAAAATTCGATGATTCAAAATTACCAAGCGCAAAGATTTAGAAATGCAGAGATTCAAATATTTAAAGACTCGAAGATTCCAATAAATAAATATTCAAAGACTCGCAGAAGTAAACACTGAAAGGTCGAAAAATTCGAAAATTCAAACGTTCCAGAATTTCGGAAATTCGAAGACTCGAAGACACTCCTTACATCTCATTTTCAAATACTAAACGCAACTTCTTTACGTCACTCTACATCTACTTCTCTCTTCTACGTTATTTTCCAAGAATGCCAGATCTTTCATGAAGATCTGTTCCCTCTGTACACCACAGGCTAGGCGACCACTAACCAGAGACAATTGAATCTGTTCCGCAGCAGATCAAGTTCGCTGCCTGTGCATCGCGATTTGATTAACAATTCGACGTTACGTCCATTAATCGGGTCAGGTTGGTACGTGCAAAGCGATTTCTTCGTTTAGAAGTTCAAAGGTAAGTCTATACAACAAGGAGGAACAATTAGAGCTGACGTGGTTGTGAATTAAACCGATTTGTTATTGACGTCGGTTTTTCCATCTTTCTTTTCACTATCATCGACAGTTCGGTTCGATAGAGTCGCTAGAAACGCGATCTCTCACAATGTCACGGATTCGACTCGACGTCTTATACATTTTGTAACAATTACTGAATTAATTAGATTAATAACTCGACCTTGCACATTATCATTTCGTTTATCATCAAATTTAATTTCAATTTAATTAAGAAATTTTATAAAAAAATTGAATTTCTATTTTACCACAATTACTATAATCATTCAAAATATATTATTAACTTTAGAAATTTCTATAACAATTATTCAAACATATGTTTTTTTTTCAATTTTATTACAACATTATATTTTAGCGAATCAAATTAATTTATTATAAATTTATATCGCAATAATTAATATTTAAAATTAAAAAAGAATTTTCCTTTTCTTTTTTAGTTAAATTAAGACCATGACCAATTACTACATCGTTTAATTTAATAAATTTATTAATTAGAATTATTTTATGAATTAATATAAAAAATATATTAAGATTAAATTGAATTTAGGCAATGTAGAACAGTTTATGAACACACCGACTCGGTAACACAAGCATAGATTGCAATTATAACGAGGGCAATCCTCGTTCATTGTGATCAGTGTTTATGAATAATGTAGATTATTGCAAGATATATAGTATTTCACGGAGGACATGAAAACTCATTAGGTGCAGTTAATCCTAATTCTATAAATAGCTATTAATTATAGTTACATCGTGCAAATAAAATCTGTTAGCAACATAATTTTGACTATGTGAAATTTTTCCTCCTAGTTCGATCGATCGTAAAAAAATATCGTAACGCATTCATTATTTTTCATCGTAAGTTTGTCAAAATTCTCTTTATATAATTTTTAGAATCGATTTTTTTGTTTTTAATTTTTTTGTTTTAAGATCTCTTTTTTTATTGTCATTTTTTGTCGAAATTTTTCTAAATTTTATTACGTGCATTAGGCGATTTGAAACACTTTGATAGAATGCTTTTTATTCATGGTAATTACTTCTATGATCAGTTGTGAGATATTGCAGAGTTTGAGTACACTACTCGTAAAATGAGGATGATCAAACGCTTATGGACTATTAATATATTACATATAAGACATCAAGTGTGAAAACATTAAAAAAGAAACTACGTTATAGAAATTTATACGATTTCCTGCATCGACTGCCACTTAAATCGAATATAAACCTAATTCGATCGATCGTTACTTCTTTTTTTTTCAGTACGAGTGAAACTATGTTTAACTCGAATCAAACTCGTTTCCTCCCTGGTACCAAGAATACCGATTGCCGATCAAGTTCATTAACGAAGTCCAATGAATTTTATTCGAATTAGATAAAATGGTCTTTCCCGATTTGAACTACTTTTCCTTGAATTCGATTACAAAGCAATTCGTTTCGATTCATTAACTTTGAAACAAATGCAGTATAAGTAACAATAATAGGTATTGTCATTCGTCTTGAAACGAATTCTATAGAAGAATCAGTATCTCTATAGAAAAAGTATGAATGGTGTAATTATCAAGCTTCCAGTGACTTCACTATTTCAGAATTCGCCGTTACATAATATGTTCCATCTCCAGCATAAGTGCTAACTAATTCTGTTTTACACGTAAGACGTGGCCATATAATTGCAAACAATTTAACAACGTTACTGACAATTGACAAGGATAATTGTCAATTTTCTCGAGAACAATAGGAAAAGAACATTAAAAAGAGTTCGAGTTGAACTAAAGTTTAATTTTAGATTAAAAACTGAAATGAAAGAAAAATTTTTCTTTATAAATATAACTCACTGAGTCATAATTTATGAGAAAAGAGATGAATAATTATCAATTTTCTCGAGAACAATAGCAAAAGAATATTAAAAAGAGTTCGAATTAAACTAAAATTTAATTTTAGATTAAAACTGAAAATGAAAGAAAAATTTTTAAATTTTTCTACATAAATATAACTCACTGAGTCATAATTCATAAGAAAATAGATCTAATTTCAAGACGAGTAGTTTTACGCAAATGTCATATTACATTATCATCGAAAATTCTAATTTGCATATTCCTAATACGATGCGCGTAAACAAAACAAATCGACGATTTGCTATTACAAAACTAATTTTACGGTGTTGCAATCAGTCTTCGAACGTTCTCATACTTGTAGCAAAAGTTTAAAATAATGTTTCTAGACAGATACAGAGGGCAAACAAACAAAAATTATCGCTATCAGTAGGCATGGTCACGCACAACAAGCACATCATACACGTCTAATCAGCAAGTTTAATCAGCATCGACTCTTTTTGCTACTCGATGCACGAAGTTTGTTGGAACTGACGATGAGTAAAAACGGAGGAAGATGCGCGAACAGGGGAAAAGTACCAATCGTTGCGGAAGAGAAAGAACATCTGAGTAAACTGTAAACAATTCCAATCGCTTTTTCGAATGAATAATTTCACTAGCCTGGCTGAATGATGCCCGACATGATAAAGCTTGGTTGGAAAATACCGCTGCCGAAGCTAAGGTCAACTAAAGACCGTTCGAACAGTATCAAAACCAGAAATATTTCTGTTAATTCTATTATTGGATGAATATTCCGAGTATTTAAACGCGGTTGATTCCGATCTGTTTAATATCGGCGTTGCGGCTCTCGTTTGAAGTGAATTAAATTTTGAAAATTTCAGAATGCTGCCCAATTGCCAAATATTGTATTTTGAAATTAAGTCGCGAGAAATGATTCTCACTGAGCGTGATTAAAAATTTTACCTGGATTTCCTGATTGACGGTCGTCGAACAAAATTACGACGAAAAAATTACGCGCGCCTAAAACATTAATCACATTCGAAATTATATTCCTGAATTGTAATTTCGTAATTGCAATCGTAATTTTAATCAGTTCGCGGTGGAACGTTACATAAACGTAAATTCATCACGAGAGGAAACATTTGTTTTAACTTTTTTTTTTTTTTTTTTAATAAAACGAGGAAAACCACGAATTACGCAACAGAAACACATCTCTCATTCTCGGTATTTCCTCTTTCGCTTCAATTTTTATTATTTCGAAAAAAAAGCGACTTTTTGAAAACCACTTCCTTGCTCAAAAATAGAACCAAACGTATAAAACAACCCGAAAGAACAATAAAAACAATAGAAAACAATCCGTTCCTTTATTTCGTCGCGGAAATTCACACGCGCTGTTGAAAATGTCGGCGAAACTTTCCATCGGAAGCACGAATCGATGAAATATTTTTCTTTACTCTTCTTTTTGGTAATTCAATGCGAACAGTGAATGAGAATGAGTCAGATGTAGCAAGAAGATACGAATGAATTGTCAATGCCAAGGTCAACATGCATACAATATTAACAAATACCTACATACATGCATATGTATGCTGCGTGGGTGTTGAACGAGGATAGAATCGTGACAGTATATCTAAATTGCAGCCCGATATACGCGTTAGTTGGAAAAGTGTTTTCAGCAGAAAATTGATTTTCACGAAACGTTCTTGAAACATCTTCTCCGCCGGATGAATCACTCTACTGACTCAGACTATTGTTTAGAAACATAAAGTTCAGAAAGTGGCTCAAATCATGTTGTTAACCGAATAGAACTAGTATAATATACCACTGAAAAAAAAAAAAAGATATTTTCAATATTCATGTTCAGTTTCAATAGGTTACATTTAGCTCCAATGTCGTTTGGAACTGATAAACGAGCGAAAAGTTTGAAAGCTAACATTAGTACGCAATAAATGTGAGTTAAGTATTTAGTTATTTTAACAAGTTCGTACTATAAATAAAGTTGAGTGAAAAGTTCCATGCCACGAAACGAAATTAAGAAAATTATCAGCCTGCAATTGGTTGTTCGATAAGTTAGTCATCCAAGAAAAATTATTACCACTGTGCTAAATACGCGATCGCGATACACAGAAACATTGGCCGATACTTTATTACCGCGAGTAGTGAATTTTTACCAAGAAATTTTACTAGTAATTGCAGTCCAACGTTCACACACAGAAATTTTCAGAATATTCGTGTATTTAACTGATCACGTTATAAATAAACGTGAATTATAAATAAATAAGCTTGACAGAATAACAAAAAATTGCTTCCCTTAAGGCCTGTAGAATCCTTTTGATTAAAGCTCATAAAATGCACACGAACGCGTTTTGCGTTGGACACTTGTCCTCGAACTATAACTGATATTTAATACTACGAAAACCATTCGTGGTTTTCCATCGAGGTTCCAAGAAGATCTTTGTCGATTATTTTGCTGCGAATCGTAGAAAGCCAGTGAAAAGCTTTCAAAAGAAGATTTATAAGAACGAGGCGAGCGGATTGTAAAGTAGGTTAACGTAGAGGAGAATCGATCACGTGATGATTCCATTTCGCTATAGTTCGGAATTCGATATTAGAATTGACCGATGCATCGGAATCCATCTCATCCTCATGAACTAAGGCAAACTAAGTTATTATGAAATACCATCGCGGTGTCAATCGTGAAGAAATCCCGAGCGTGGACGAGAGCAGACGGCGAATTATATTTTTAACATATATCGTAGCCGGATATTTAGTGTCGGGTACGAAAATAAATCCCGTGGACAGTCGTGCATCGTCATAGAGTCTTCGCGAATTTTCATCTTTCCGCTGTGAGCTCTTCAGGAAACTATCGTGCCCAAAGTAACACAGTCGAGTGTGGATTTTATTTCATGGAAAATTTGAAGGTGAATATAAAGAGAGAAAATATTATATAAACGTGAAAAAATCCATATAAAATATAAGTAAACAAAATGTTTGTATAAATTTAATTTCTTCAATTGCGTTTTTAAATTTGCGTAAAAATCCGCAGGCTAATAATTAGAAACTAGCTCGTGTCTCAAATGACACAGAATTGAAACAAAATAAGTACATTTCACATTTATGTAAAATAAATCTCTTTTTCAATCGCGTTACGTTTCATCGTTTTGACTCGGAAACTAAACGTCGAATGTGAAAAGCTGGTCAGGTAGATAAAAATGTCAAAAACAGAAAATTTTATGTACGTAGATACAAGAAATGATTATTCCTGTATCTCCGATTTATTTTCTGATATAAAATCATCCCTTCTGGATCGTTCCATTATTTCGATCACGCGTATTGAGTTTACGATTGCGTTGCATTATACTTCGTTTCATGTTTACACGCCACCGACACGCGAGATAGTCCCTATAATTATCGATTGACACGAACGTAACACGCGGAAAGATCGAAGAAAGCACGCGCGTACGCTCGTACGAATCGCATTTTATTTTAGCTTGTGGTTTTATACGTCGGCCGAATCGGATTGTACATCGAGTTACGTCGAGTTTCCGCGATTTCCAGCAGAATTTTCAACTTCTCGGAATAAGCTTATATGTGATATTCAATCAGTTGAATAGATGTATGTACATATTCAAATAGATTTAACCCAGTTTTGCATTTGGAGTCCACGTGACAGTAGAGACTCGAATTATTTAACAGAAGAAATCACTATAGTTTTCTGAGAAACTAATGTGTCAGTTTCGTGTATAGTTGATACTTGTAATAGAATAAAATTATTAGTATGAAAAGTATTTATCAAAGTAGTAATGTGATAAAAGAAAAGAAATCTTTTTCCAGAGTTTTCTGCATCAAAAAATTATTGTATATTTTTCTAGCGACGCAAATAATATCTCAAGCACAATTGCTGGATACTCTTTGTGCGCGTTTATTGTCATTTTTCCATTAAAAGTTCGTTAGCAATATAATTAATGACAGGCAAAGCAAAAAGTATTTTCGCAGCAATCTATGTTACATGTGCATATTTATACAAAAATATACCGCAATTACATTATAAAAATCGTTAAAAATATTCCATAATACTCGTACATAATATTTATTTTTTTGTACAAGTTATCATCAAATTGCTCTTAATTGAAAATACTGATTTTAAAGCTTAGTATATTTTAGAGTACAAAATAATCATATAAAGATACATACACAATTCATTAAATTGCTTTTAATTGAAAATACTGATTTTAAAGCTTAGTATATTTTAGAGTACAAAGTAATAATATAAAGACACATACACAATTAGTATAAATAGTACATTCTGTTCAGTTACGAATAAAACACAGTTGCAGTAGGGAAAAAGTTAAGTGGTAGAACAAAATTTATTTTCTTAAGACCTCAATGTTTTCTAAGTATAACGATGGGTTTGCAAAGTACACTTGTACATTTTTACACGACAGCTACGCACACATTTTCAAGCAAAATATTTTTCACAATATCGAAATAAAATATTCAAGAAAACGAGTATTCTCACGTTGAATTTAGAAAAGGTGGGAAAGAACCACCGTTTCATATGTTAAAAGAAAAAAAAAATAATACACTCCAAATTTAAAAATTAAAAAATTATTAGTTCAAGTGTAGACAAGAGCAAACTTTGAACTATAACACCTGAGACGACCTGTTCCTCGCAAAGAATGATACTAGAGCTCGAAGCTCTTGATACTCGATACTGATGAACAATATACACGAACAGCTTTGAATAATAAATCAAATGTCAGGGATAAATGAAATGCTTCATATTCGTCATTCCAATGTCTCTTAGCTAAACGACCAACTTTAAATTCGTTAATTCAAAAATAATCTATCTATTCCATCACTTTATTATAAATATAGTTTTATTATAGTAATATCATGAATAAAGTATACTCTACATTACATACAATATTGCACAAGTGATTTTTAACAACTTGTAACAAGATATTAACAGTAATAATTATAACAGTATTTTAGTTATGTTTGAGACAGATGCATTATTAATAATAATAAAATAGCGATTAAAACAGGTCGTATTAAAAATCATTTTACGTTAAATTTCGTATCTCCTCTATGTATACTCCATTTAAACACGAAATTTTTCAATTGCCCATTATTTCGATCAATCAATGAAAATCTAAAAATCTGCAGCGAAAAAATGTATGAAAAAAAAAAACACATACCTTTCGAGACAGAAGGCCAGCAGTCGGTGTACGATCGTTAGGATCGGACTCGGGGATCGGTTCCTTCGGGTTGTCCATGTGCATACCCGGCCATCCGACCCAGACTCCATTTCCGCTTATAACCACCGGTGCTACCGCTGTGACAAGACCTCCGGCACTAAAATGTAAAAAAAAGCGTACCAACATTATCAAAAGAAAATGTCGCATCAGGTAGAGAGCAAAAAGAAAAGAAAAAAAATGTCGATACAAAAGTGTACCCATGAACTTTATGAACGATGATTGGTGTGGCTTTAAGATGCGAAAGAAATTGTAATAATAAAGAGTTAGAAGAAATAAGATTTTGATCAAGTGAAGGAATACGATATTAATTCAATGCAATCGGATTTAATATGTCTAGTAGGTCACGAAACACTTGTTAATTTTGAATAAGATATTTGTACACGAGGACTCTTGAGAAAAAAAAAAAAAAGACACTATTTCTATTGTAAGATATTTCAGGATTGTATAAAACGTAGAAAGGGCATGTTATTAGTAGACAAAATATATTTCTTTACACGTTCCCCACCAATCGAGTCTGAAACGCCTTACGTAACACACGCAACTTGATAAAATCAGTACTATTTCATAACTTAAATTGTTTTGCGACATAGTCTAATATCCACTGATCTAATATCCAGATATATATTACGCAGATACGACGGTACACAAATGATAATGAAAAACATTAGGATAGTGTAGAAATTTCTTTCTTTCGTAAACATCCAACCTATCAGTCCTTTTTCGTAAAATATCCAACAGTCTTCGTCTTTAACCAAAAGTGTATCGTCTGAGTAATAATAATAAAGATAGCGATAGTGATGACAGAATCTGTGAAAAAAGAGAAGCACCCCGGTACGTAAATATAAAAGTTCACCGAGTGGCCGCCATCGGCGTATCGAGCCGATAAGACAGGGATAATATTGAAAGACGTCTTCGATCAACTCTGTAACTGTCTGCCGGAGAACGCACACACATAAAGTCGTGATATTTACATAATGACAAATACATGGCGATTGTGTCAATCGCACAACGCATCGTATATTCTCGGTTTTATATAATCGACTCTGCCAACCACCTTTAACCGTTTTATCGTTATTATGAAAATTAATCTATAATAGTAAAAACAATTGCGAACGTGACGTGATTCTCGAAACGTGGAAAAATGGCGATGTTGCGATACGTTTCGAAATCGTTTTGCACATGCACAGCAATACTGTGTCTTGAATCTTTTGCAGAATTGCTAAAGACCTCGAGAAAAATATCCTGTTAAAATACTGGAGTACAGATTCACGTTAGTATTCAAGTTTCTTTTATACAAATCCTTTAATTAAGAAGGACCTTTTTAATTAGAATTTCTTGATTTACGTCTTTCGTCAAAAAAATTCAGATATGCATAGTTTTATATTCTTCAAACAATCAAGAAGGAACTTCTTAATTAGAATCTCTTAATTTACGTCTTTTATCAAAAAATTCAGATATTTTTGCATTCCTCGAACAATATTTTTTTATAAACATATCCTTCGAAATACCAGTAAAAAGAAATGAATTTATTTGATAATGAATATATTATTTAAATCACAAGTAAAAAGTGAACGAATTGTAATAAATCTTTTCATTCGCTTCATCACTATAAAATATCCAATGCCGTACACTGCTAAAAACACTGATCTATTCTTCATTGAACAAAAGATTGAGAAACCTAAAGCATGTCCAGAAATCTTCATCATCCACTTTTGAAGTACCCTCTGTTAACAATCCTGTTCTCATGTTCGTTCTAACTAATCCTACGTATGCAACAGCTTGTTTTCTTTTTATTTTAATTTATTTTTATTTCTTTATTATTTATTATTATTTTATTATTTTATTTTTGTTTTAATTAAAAAGAAGTCGTAGTCGCAGACTACGATTAATTTCGCATTTCCTAAGCATGCGTGCATCTGGATGGATCCTTGATTACACAAGGATTACACGATCCTTGATTTCCGGGATGATCTTGGCCTACATATCTACCCCAAAGTCATCCACATGACCGTAGGGTCGAACATGAACCGACTACGTCACTGGCACGTCATAATTATAAATTTGTAATGGAACTTGGCTGTCATTCAGCCAACGACTAACAAAGCAGCTGATCAAACGTCTGGTTGGTCGTTCGCCGAAGACTAGGTCAAATCGGAACTTTAGTTTCCCCCTTGCAACTCCAAATTCCTATTATTCCTACTTTCGACAGGTTTACACCTTCCGACTTCTAACACGGGTTTGACTGACCATTGTATCGAGCAAAGAAAACTGAATTTTATAAATTGCGAAACAATCTCATTTTGTCATCTAACGAGTTTCTGGTATAAATTCATATATTTCGCTTCATGAATGATACGACTTTTGGAAAATTTCAGATCGTATAAATTATTTATCCCTACGTCGAAAGTAATTTCTACGGAGCACAATAGAATTTTACTTTAGCATACGATTAACACGAAACACCTGACTTCACAAATGAATTTTTTTTATCGCTCTCCTCAATTGAGATACCTAAGTGAAATTAGATTTCCATCGGATCTTTCTAAGATCCATTTGAAAATCTGATGATTCTGAAAATTCCCAACCATCGAGATAAAATGCCTCAGTCACTGATCAATCAAGCAGTTGGAACCTCTGGCTTTTTTCTCTCTACTGTTTCCCTAAGGAAACAAATTGCAATCCAATAAATCATATCGAGGAAGGTTGAAAAGCATCGTTAATCTCATGGTTATTTATCGCGTGGATGATTGATGGGTTTTAATGACAGATGAAAAACACGTGACCAGAATTTTGTTGACCAGGAACGTTGGTGGTATTATACCAACACGGATGCAATTGATATATGCTATTATTACCACTGGATTACTGGGATACGATCTATTTTGAGAACGCCACGACTTCAGCCTGGTACGTACATGCGTTTCAACTCGAGTGAAGCACGCTCGAATCTCATTACTTGTGCTCTTCAGTATGTAACGATCGCGTTCGAAAAAAGTCGAACCTCCCACGATCTTGTTCACGACGTATCAGGACTCTCGTACGGGACGAAGAAGAAACAAAGCACTCGTTTGACACGAATCTCGATTGTTATTTTTAAGCGTACCTGATTTGAACACGGAGTTATTTACGTTTCTTAGTCCTTGTTCAATTGGACTGATACATTGCGAGACATTGTTCCAAGTAATTTAAAAGACACGTTTTCGAATAATTTTGGGAAATTATTACAAGTCTGGAACATCATTACAAATTGATTAAATGTTGCTTCATTTTATTCTCTAGAATGCCTCTTCATTTTTTTTCGATCTCGACGAAAAAATATAGTTTTCAATGTGAATTTAATTGTTCAAAGATAATTAAAAATCTTCTAATTAAT
This sequence comes from Frieseomelitta varia, assembly GCF_011392965.1. Lineage (NCBI taxonomy): Eukaryota > Metazoa > Arthropoda > Insecta > Hymenoptera > Apidae > Frieseomelitta > Frieseomelitta varia. The sequence continues at coordinate 155,038 of NW_025110664.1, forward strand.
CTGATTAATTGACCACGTCTTAGACTATTGCCTTTTTTAAAAGGTAAAAAGGAATGAGGAGTTTGAAACCCCCAAGGATCACAGTGAAAACCTCGACAAAGAATTTCACCAAGAATTCAGTCATCTAGTAGATCATTCATTTAAATGTACAACATTCTCCAAATTATTTGAACAATTGCTTTACGTCTTGAAGCCTACGTCATAAAATACCAACAGATTTTTATCTAACTTTCTATTTACAGAATGATTTATCAGTACAAGAAAATTTACTCCAAATCATATGCATGCTGCAAATTGAATTGCAAATAAAAATAGATCGTGACATTTGAAGCGCGAATGAAAAGAACACACACTAAAAAAGAAAGAAAAAAATTTACGACAAATGTTCAATTGCTATCTAGAGAAATTCTCGTCTAAAAATCTAAAAAATCATTAACAAAAAGAAGAATCGTATCACACAAAAGTAAAAATCAACACACGATCATATATCAGTTTCAGTAATCCAAATATCATCAACAGCTTAACGAATGCATTTAAAAAAAATCTTTCTATGGTATCAAGTAACCAATATATCAAGAAACATATAAAAATGTCAAATAATTACCTGACGTAATAATCTTTTATCTATAAAAAAAAAAAAAAAAAAAAGGAAAGTGTGAACGTAGGCACGCACACTGTGCATCTAACTCGAAACAATAACCAATTGCAACGGTGACGAAATTCGTGTTTTTCCACAACATTTATTATGACTTTACCATGCGAATCGAGGAAGTAACGACTGCGACAAACGCAAATAATATATTACACAGCGCACGTAAAGCGCGCAGATGGGCACGCGGAAAGCACGTGGTGAATACCTTGTGAATGAGTACGCGTGCTCGAGCCTACGTATGTACGTATGTTGCCGCTATGTTTTTCTTTTTTTATCGTAAGCTACTTGAGAGATGACTCTTATCGTTATTATCTGAGGATATTCCTAGTTATCGAACATATCCAGCCTCGTCGAAGAACAAGAGTAATTAACAGTGCCGGAAGATTTTAAAGATCAACTTGAATAGATATCGTTATCAAATAAATATATCATACGCAACAATGAAGAATCGTGAAAAAAAAGAAGGAAGAACACTTGTAGATAAGAGTGTTTAACGAGTGCAACGTGATTGTTTTTTTTCTTTTTCTTTCTTTCTTTCGTACAACGTGCCAGAAAACTTCCATGGAATTTTTGCTTTTCGCCAAAATGATTATGCTATCGTTCGTGTAACTTGTTTTTGTTTACTATTGATTTACTTGCATCTCAATCTTTTTCATTCTCAGACTATAGAATACGTAGGTAGCACGAGCATTGACAGATGTTGAAATATCTATCGTAAAATATAGAGACGTCTAATAACACATGTAATAACACGACGTATGTATATTTGATGTCTGTACAATGGTGACACATTTTACTTTCATTTATTTTTAGCGGACCGGACGACGAGTTAACACCCATAATATACATAAAAATATCGTTAAGTGCCCATTATTTCACCGCTCGTGTAGCCACAGTTTACATCGTTACGATTTCACTGTGCCATTTCATTTTGGCTTCATATCTCTCGTGATGTAATACGCGAAATTACAACAACATTACTTCCAAGATGATACACTCAGATATAAAACTAAAATTGAAATGCACAGTGTCGTTACAACGTCGTATCGTCATGTCTATATTAAACTTAAAGCCAAATCACACAGAGACCGATTATAAAGAAGAGTAGGAGCTCTGCAATTTGTTATTTTTTTTGCAGCAGATTATTTGTTTCTATCAGATCATTTTTTTACGATTTCACATGCCGTCTAAAAAGACAGTTTATATTTCTAAAACGATTTTCATCTTTTTGATTAATTATTTCAATTATTGATCGTGCATCGTTAATCTACTTTTCGTCTGTTATTCATTAATAAACGATGCCGTGATTCACGCAAAAAATAGCCAGATAAGATTCTCGACTTATGTCATTGAAATAAGATAATGGTTGTCTTCTTTGCAGACTGACACCCGTTTTGAAATACACCGAGACACAACAAACACCTCGAACAAATCGCACACAGTCGGCTTCAAACAGAAACAAGGTTGTGCTCGTGCGAAGTCAGAAACTGTGATTTATAACGTTTGTGATGTTCGTAAATTACGAGAATTATTAAATTGTCGCGAAATGATTAACTCGATTGTAAATGCGAGAAAATTCAAAACGTGCACACACGTATACATCTCTAGTTACGCATTCTATTTCAGAAAGATATAATATTTACTTGACAACAAGAAGGAAAAAATTATGGAAACTATCAAGTAGCAGTGATTTCAGTATCCAACAGAAAAAAAAAAAAAGAAAACAATTCATGAATTTTATTTCATTACTTTGTCTCGTATTATCTCGGAAGATATTCACAAATTTTGCTCCATCATTCCGAATATTTATAAAAACTCATCCAAATGTTTGTTACCGAATTAACGAAAGTTTATCTTGTTGACTGCGTGTATGCGTAAAGATATTTAGCGAGAGCTTCTAAAAAAAAATGTCGGTTATCTTTCGCCTTCTGTCGAAGAAATAAAAAAAAAAAAAAACTTGATAAAGATATACGCACGCGACATATTTTTCTGGCCACCGAATTTCTGTCGTCGCGAAGTGGAGCAAACTCGAAAGCTCTTGACAACAGGGTGACTCAATGGGTCGGTTGGGGGATTCATCGATCCGGAGGGTGAAATGCATCGAGTTCCACGAAACGTGTTCTTACGAAAAATTTCGTCAGCCCGTCAGTCCTATATAAGTGCGAGTTCTCAGACGTGTAACACACCACGCGCGATGTGTAATCGTGTACTATTTTTTCGTGGACCATAAATAAACGTTGCAAGTAAGATCGACATGCATCGATCAGCTAAGTCACAATTGATAATTTTACTTTACCACGCGGCTATGTGTAAACAATATATTGCACAAAGAATGATCTAGAGAGATCGTTTGTTGAGATTACGATTGAATTTTTCGTCCTATATTTAAAACGTACTCCGTCGTGTTATAATTTAATTTGATGAAAACAGTCCAACGTACATGTATAAAGATTAAAATTAGAAATTTATAGTTAATAACAGTTCCTCAACTTATGTACTAAAAACTTACGCAGCACGGACTGAAATAAAATGTCGCGAGATTGCGAGCAGGCCGACTAGTGACGGTATAATCCATTAATCTACGCAGATGTTTGGTCGCTATGCCTGGACCACAAAGGACTGATCAGTAACGATCTAATCTACTTGTACGTTATATACGGGTGTTGAGCAGTCGCGCGCACAGTAAAGGGCTGACGAGTAACGATCTAAACTACTCAAGTCTATACTGAAGTTACGAAGTTATTTGAAATTCTTTTTTTCTCCAATGTTACTATATCTTTTAAACAATGACATTCAATAAACATTTTTTAAAATTTAAAATACTATGTTGAAATAAAATTTAATTGACAAAAAAAAATATATATATCGAATTGGCAAGATGAACATTTTAGAAAATATTTACTGTTCAAACATGTTTGAGTAGGAATAGGAGACACAAACAAGACAATTTATCGAACTCGATCGATTACGTCCAATCACTACCACTGCTAAAAATGAGCGAAAGAAATTCCAGCCAGCATTGCGATCAAAAAATGAAGTAACCGATTACACGTGCTAAACATTAAATAATCTATCGCCTTTAATCAATTCAGTCGATCAATTTTTTCTGCAGTTGGCTGCAACTGGAATGAAAGACAGTACAGAACCAGCCCAACAATATTCTCCTCCAAATATTTGTCCGTAAATATGAAAAATATAGTTTCAGCAGCTGTATTCGACATATTAACAAAGAAATTGAATTAATCAACAGTTACACAAACCGAGGGAATCGGCGACCCTGTGTTTCCCCCTTGCGTCAACACGTCCGCCGTCAATATTTCTATCGGCGTGTTTACGCAACAGAATAAATTACAACGCGATCGCATATTCATTTAGAGAAACACATATTACCAACCTCGTTGATCCTGTATCCTTCAATAACGTAACGACTCGCAAATTCTACATCATGGTTCAATGTCTTTTTCGTGGCCGACTCTTCTACATACTCTCTCTAGCTCGAATTGAAATTAAATATTCGACGTGACAGCTGAAAAAACTTTTGGAACAAAAGCTGAGGTTGGAATTGCGAATTGAAGAATTCATGAGATTAAAGGGACACAACATTCAAGATCCATCCGAGGAAACGTGTAACAACGATGTGGTAATATCACGTTCCGTCCGCGATCGAATCGCGTTGCAATGACCAACGAGCTGCGTGTGTGCCCACGCGTGCATTCATCACGCAACGGTGAAGCGCGTTCACGTGTGCGTGACAGGTAAATAGAGGGAAAACGAGGCAATAAATCAAGCGTAAGTGACGAAGCACGTGAACAAAGGGAAAAAGAAGAACGTCGAAAAAAAGGGAAACGTAAGAGAAGGAAGGAAACGTAAGAGGAAAGCTACTTACTCTGACATGGTACTAACCTGGCCTTGCGTTCCAGCTGACCGGTCACCTCGTTCCTCTTCAGCACGAACGGCAACCTGTTGCTCACAACGATCATGCTCCCGTTGGAGGTGAAGCTTCCAGGTTCTGTAGACATTTTGACGTTTTTCTGATCAATTGTCGCAAACGTTGGGGAAAAAGAATGGCACCGCGAGAATGAATAATAAGCGTCGCGCGACTCCGCACACGAGCGTCTCTCCTCTTTCTCTCCTCTGGCTCGTGTTCTATACGCGCAGACACCGGCACGACGAGCGCTACTCTACTATACCAAGTGTCGCGTGTCACGTGTGATCACGTGCTGTATGCGAAACCGAAGTCGAAGGAGAGCCGCGCCGGTTAGTCGATCGGTCTGGCTAGTAGTCTATTTCTCCTCGTCGTCGAGCGCCGAGCGAGATGACACCTCTCGTCGTTCCTCGTGCTTGTTTCCCCTTTACAGCTGCGCTTCTAACGTGGCTCGGGTGTCGCGTGCTCGCGAACAAGAACAGTCTCTCGTCCGCCGCTTTCGCTTGGCCTCCTCTGCCTTTCGCCTCTTCTATCTTCGCCTCTGCTCTGTTCCTTCCTTCCGTTTCGAGTGGTGGTGAACGAGCAATTTTCTCCCTCTCTCTCTCTCTCTTCTTTCTTTTTTCTATCGTAATTATTCGTGATATGCTTGATTAAGTTGTAGTGACCGACGCAGCTCGGCCCTCTCTATCTTTCTCTCTCTCTCTCTATCTCTGTCTCGCGCTTAAGGGTGGCTCGAATGCACAGCAGCACCGAGAAATAATGCAGGACAGAAATAATACAGAAGGCAAATCAGATGAGGGGAGAATATAATGGGAATAACGGGAGACGCAAATCGATTTACAGAGGGTGCAAGGAACAATGAGAATCAGTGAAAGCTTAAGAGAAAGAGAGCAAGAAAGGTCGTTCAGCGGATGGAGAAAGAGAGTGGTTGATTGGCCCGTATGACTGTGCCGTGGTGCGAGACCGAAGTAGCACTGAAGTAATAACGCCGCGTTCCCCTGAGTTTATTCGTGTTAGCCGTCGCGAGGAATTGGTCCAAAGTGCGTTCTTTCTACGATAGTATCAATGACGGGGCCGCGACCTTTTGGCCACCCCGCAGTTTCCCCTCGTACAGTCAACCACCACCACCTCCACCATCATTATCCTCCTCGCCGTCACTACCACCATTTCTACACTCGAAAACACTACCTCATCGTCATCATACGTAAACATACAGTGTTTCTCCTCCTTCGTTTCTCTTTCTCTCTCTCTCTCTCTCTTTCTCCTTCATTCTCTCTCTCTTCTTCTCAATCTTCTTCTTTCCTTCTCTTTCTATGACGTGTCGTCGCATGTCGTGACAGACGATCGAGGGTTATCTCCTCTTATCTTTTTAATTCTGGGATAACACTTGCCAATGGGACATCATGTACGCTGTCAGCGTCGCGACCAACTGTACACGTTGTACCGGCGTTCGACTGTCAACATGTACGCGACAGATAACTGATTCGTATGTAATACACTGCCGCTGTATCATTGACTCTTTCGTCCTTCAATGTTCGTGAAATAATCCGTCGTGTCGCGCTAAACACAGCCTGATTGATAGAGACCGGCTGGTGTCAATCCGACCGCAACTCGACGACGAGCAGTCTGTCTGCGGAGCCGACCAATCGCTACTCCTCCTTTCGCCTTTTCTCTCATAGTGATCGCATAAAAGGATACCGTGTCTCTCTGCTATCGACCGGTGAGAAACGAAAACAGCGTTACGACGCTGATTTTTCATCCTGGAGGTTAGAAAACGATATTACAATGCTAACACGATTGTCACATGTGTATTTACTAACCCGAACAATTTAAATAATTTGTCTGATTTATATCGAGAGATGGCGAATTCTAAAAATTCTCTTTTTTTTCTCGTTATACTTTCTATTGGAATTTCTGACCTCGTCCTCGTGCAAGTAAGTACTTGGGAACTTGTTTTTCGTTGATTAAAGTCGAATAAAGAGAGCGATTAAAGAGGTAATTGCGTAATTAGCAGAACGACGTAAGCAGAGAAGCTGGAGAAGCTATAGCGAACAAATTTGGGGAGGTTTGACATTCTGACCTTGAAAATCTTCATTAATGCCACTGTCGCGCGTGCCTTTTATGCAGATAAGTACGAGTATCAAATTGTCTCACTGTGACGTATCATCCTGGTAAATATTTGAAGTCAACTTTGTTGAAATTACATACATGCATTTCTCGTTTCCTCAAGATAAACGAGACAGAGGTACTATGTACATTGGAAATGTTTCGCGAAGCTTTATCCAATGTTTGGAGATGCATGACTAGTAACAACGAATATTTAATATTCAGCAGTATGAAAAATTTGTCAAATGAAAAATAAAGGAATCCGTTCACACAATGTATTTGTGTTGATATCGTAGCTTTGATATCTCTGTCACATGACGTAACAACCATTTTGTTTAGCGTTAAATCCAGGGAGGAAGAATCTATCGATGATCTGAATAAAGCAATAGTTAATCTAGATTTCGGTTCAAAAGCTTACTTTCGTAGAAGCTATTTTTGAAGCCACAGTGATGTTATCACGTTATAAAATCTGTAGAATTTTTTTTCTTAATAATTATACTTATTGTGAAAATAAATGTGTACAAGTCAATTGTTAGAGAGACTAGAAACATGTACTTACATTTTCACTTTGTTTCTTCTTATTGGCCTACGTGGCACGATAGCTATAATTGAATCACATAGATTTCAAAACGATACGAAAAAAAATTTTTAATTATATAATTCCAAATGTAACTGGTTTTGCACCAGTTATTGGGGATATGAAACGTCTTGAAACAATAATTAATCGTAAGACATTTACATTTATCTAAATAAATAGCAATAATTGAGACATTAATCTATATCTTATGCACAAACAACAGAAAGACTTTAACTTTTGCGAACACAAAATATATTGAGAGGAATAAGACTTCAAAATAGCTTCAACAAAATTTTATCAATGTTTGATAGCTTTTACTATGCACAGTGAACGAAAAAAATTCTCTATTTATTTATTACTTTTTTTCTATTTATTACAGGAAATTTTGTTTCAGAGAAATTTGAATGTCGACCGATTCTTTTTCTCCCTACATCATTAGTATCATTCCAAGACACGGTTAAGATTATTGGAAAGTACAAATGTACTTCAAAAGCAAACTAAAATGTAGAACAAACAACTTAGTATTGGTTCAAACATTCATTGGTAGAAACTTGGAACTATAGGTATCTCTATCATCCTACAATGTACATACACGTACATAACCGTGGAAATACAATCGTTATACTCTTCTTCATTTACGTATGCAGTTTCTGTTCTCCAGAGCAGATACGAAAATTTGACAAGATTTTGTAACAAAAGACATTCGTCAAATAATCTGCAGAACCGATATTCGAGACATACATACAATAAATAATAATGTAAATTCACCGGAGAAAAATATTTACTTTTGCCAACTTAATTTTATATTATCTCTAAGTACGACGATAATACTACGGACTTGGACGAGCTTCTTGAAAAATCGCTACTCCGTAATCGTAAGTCACATTTGTTATATGTGTTCACACGAATAAATGAATTTAGTACGAACGTTTAGAATTGCAAACAATCGCATTTTGAACGAAAATTTGTTTTTTTTTTTTCTCTCGATTTTGCACGATAGATGCGAGTTGTAATTGAAGAGCTCGTGATAAAAAATAATCCTTTTAAGAAACTGAGCATACAATATACTGGAATCGATATTGCAGAAAATGATTTATATGACTAATTTATTGTCGTATAAAATTTAACCAAGAACTTTTAATAAAATCTTTATTAAAATCTTCGTCACGAGTTTTACAATTTTATGATTCAGTTACATACAACTCCTTTGCGATGTAACTACAGACGCGTCTACAATAAGTTGTATAGTATAATGAATATTTTATTTGAAAAGATTGAAATACACATATTGAACAAAAATTAGAAGTGGTCTTTCCCTCTTTTTTTGAAAGAAACAAGCATGGACAAACGGTCGTTTTTATTACAAGCCCTTCAATTGTCACAAATTAAATAACATAAATATTATTTTTTACGATAAATGTTCGAACACTTTCGTGAGCCATTGTGAATCGCATTAATCTGGTTGATTCTATAAAGAATCCCGGACTTTTCTGCTAAAATACATGTCTTGACGTTTCTCGAAGAGAGAAGGGATAAAAAAAAAAGAACGTTATCGTCACGTTATCGTCACGTGTTAGTATTAGCTAATAACAAGACGGAGGATAACGAAGAAAACTGGCACGCGTCGCGCACGCGGCCCCTTATTCCATGGTAAAAAAAAAAAAAAAAAATCGTTCCGCTAGAATTTAACGTAGTTGGGAGACAAGTGTCGAGTTGCAAATAATACACAATTGATCATATTATATACTCGGTTCGACCATGAGGAACTGGTAAAAATCAACGACGCATGGACGGAAATTAGACGGCTGCATCATCATCTAAACTTAGTCTATTTAAAGTACATAATACCGAGATGAATCTATATTTTTCGCATCGAGACACATGTTGCACAACATACTTTAGTATTTCCCATGTACGTGCTACAGTAGTTTTAATAATAAATTGATTTCAATATTTTTATAGATCAAATGTATCCGCGCTACTCAGAACAATCGTAGTTTTTATACTCATGGTATTTTTTTGTTATTCAAAATAACGTGTTATTATTTTACAGAATTGGTTGAATTTTTTATGTCGCGTATGAAAGTAATAATGTGAAAAGGCAAATGTCAAAAATGTCATGTTACAAAGACACGTGGATAGAGCATTAGCGATGTTTTGTAACGTTTCGTAACGTTTCGTAACGTTTCGTTACGTTTCGTTACGTTTCGTTACGTTTCTCCATAGATGGAGCTGGTCGTACGGTATATTTACATAAAGTCATAAATAAAGAAGAAAACTATAGTTATTAACTGTAATTTATTTTTTATATTAAATATTCTTCCGGATTCCAAAAGATTCGTAACTATTACGAATTTCGGGTCTGATCGTAGTACTTCGTGAAATTTCGGTGAAATTCGACGAACTTCGGCTTAATTCGGTAAACGTAGCATGTGCGTCGAAAATAAGCGCGAAACTGGTATGTACATTTTTTTTATTATTACATATATAGAATAGGTCGGAAATATACATAAACAAGAAACATATAGTACAAAATATTTAATTTTCTACAAATTAATTTTATCTAGTATATAAAAGGGCGTAAGATTCTTAATATAATTAACGCTATAATATTTAGTTTCCTTAAATTTTTTCTGCAAAGATGATAATTTAATATACTTAAAATATCAAGAAAATATTAGCATCAATTGTGTAAATACTTGTTTTATGCAATTTTACACCTGCACAGTTCTCTCAATAATAAATACCAGAAAAAAAATTAATGTAAACGATGAAAATATAATTTAGAGAATCAATACATTCGAAAGGTAACATTTAAAAAAAAATAGTGTAATTCGTGTTTGGTAAGCATTGAGAAATTGTATTAAAAGTTAATCAAAATTACAAAAGATACGCTTTTTGAAAACAAATACATTTTTATGTTTTAATAAATAAATATATGCAAGTTACGTTTATAATGCAATGAATTGCATAAATATGAATAACTTGAACAAGTCTTAATATAGCACTGTATTTTTTACAGAAATTTCAAAAACACAATGTCAAAAATAATAATAAGAACAGAGACTGCAAAATTCTATTCAATTCTGTTTCATGTGTCGATTATATTTGCACACATAGAAAACGCAGATATTCTTCAAATTGAAATATTTTCTAAACTTTTATTGTGAAAAGCGGGTTGAATTTACTATCACGAAAGAATCGTTTAACCAACAAATGGCTGACGTCCTGCACGTTGAATGTTTCAATGTACATACGATGACAATCATCGTCAATCACAGTCAAATGATTGACGTACGCACGAATGACCACAAAAAACAATAGAATATATAGAATGACAGGAACGAGAAACACAATGTATGCGCCTAATTCAAATCGTTTTGCTTTTGTAAATTTAATACATCCTTATCCGTAACAATACGACATTTGCACCCACCTCAAAAGACAAGCTTCCTCGTTTTATATATATAAACGGCAATATTAAACAGGCTATTACGATAATTGTTGTTGATATTTTGTTAAAGAGCTCGATACTAATTCGCGCACTCACATGTATACCGGCAATCCTCCGGTACTGGCTAGTGTTTTTACGAGAGACGTTCTTTCGAGAAGGTACCACTGGTAACTGGTTCCTTCTTCGCGAAGTTTCGGATAGCTGAAATTGCAGACCAAATCGATTGTTATGGCCTACAATAACTAACCGGCAACTAAATAAGAAATCGTAGAAAATTCCCTAGGAAATGTTGCAAATTTTTGTACCTATAGTTGAATTCCCATTTACAAATATAGGATCTTGATGTTGCTTTACGATACGAATGGCACAATAAAATTGATGTAGATGACATATATTATCTTTTTAAAGATGGAAAAACCTTTGAGTTTGGACACTTAAAGACTACTTGTTATTATTTAAATAAATACTTGCTTTTTTGCTTATGTCATACATTTTTCATTAAGAAACAAGAAATCAACGTCCAACATTTATTATTATTATTATTTGTGACATCTGTCAAATGAAAGTTTGCTTTCATAGAAATTTAAATTGGCTATCCTGTAAGCGTAAACTAGATACTGTACAGAAAATTATATCTTATTTTTAAACAACTAAGAATGATATATTAATTTACATTATATTTCTGTTATATAATTACTTCAATATTTAGTGTGTAATATGTATTCGATTATTTTAAGAATCATCTTGTAAGCAAAATTGTATATTTATTGATTTGCAAAACTACTAAATTCAAACCTTATAGAAGTATCTAGGGGGTAAACTCAAATCCTACCAATAACATTACGAGCTACGCAGTTTTGACAGCACATGTATAACCTTTTTGAAACTTGAGCTATCGTAAAAAAGAACAATTGTACTTATGTTCGATTAATTTTAGATGTTTTTTCGTAAAATAAAAGCTAAACAATATTGATATTGAAACCTTGTAAACAATAACAATAAATTTAACGTAAATTTATTTCTGACAGATATTTCTATGCTCATTGTTTATGAAATCTTAACATAAAATGAACGTCATTTGCTCTATATGTAGTGATCAGTTGGTGCAGTCTGATGATATTTTCTATACGAAATGTGGACACGTGTTTCATTTGCATTGTTTAACGCCATGGCTCGAAAGGTGAGGAAATATTACAAAATGAAAAAACATTAAACACTTTACAGAAAATACCTTGTTAGAAAATGTGAAACTTTGTCTTACAAAGTGTACATAAACTCCTTTTCCATAACAATATTTATAATTGTAATTTGTTATTTTCAGATCAAAAAGCTGTCCACAATGCAGAGAAAAAGTTACACAGAATAAAATACATAGACTTTATTTCACATTCTCAAACAATGATCTAGTTGAATCTCAAGGTTCAACATTACAAGAAAAAGTAGACAGATTAAAATTTCAAATTTTACTAAAAGAAAAGGACATTCAATATCATTCCTCAAAAAATGTTACTTTAGAAAAACAAAATGCTGGTTTGAAGCAAGAAGTTCGAAAATTAGAGAGTGAAATGAACAAAAAAAATGCAGCAATACATGCTTTGAAGGAGCAAATAAATTATTTCAAAGAACAAAGTTCTCACTGTGATAATTTAAAAAGAGAGATTAATCAATTAAAGAATAAGATTGAAGATCTTAGGCCGTATGTAATTACTATATGTACACACAATGTACACTTCATTACATATATATCAATGTTTTGTGTATTTTAGAATACAAGTGTTATTACATGCCCCTATCAGTGATGTTAGTAAAATGGTTGGAAAAACCAAAGATCCTCAAACGCTTACTATGTATATTTCTATTATGAAAAAGTCAGTAATGTTGTGCCTTTTTAAGAGCATGTTTTAAAAATTCATACTATTATTAACATAATTATATTTATAGGGAATTAATTGAAAAATTTAATAAATGTAAACAATTACGCATGAGTGTTAAGAAGCTCCAAGAAGAACTTTCTAAAGTTAATACGAAATCACCATTAGAACAATCAAAACGAATGTAAGATTTAAAAAATGTGTTAAATCTATTAAATTTATATGAGTATCATATATATATATATTATTATTATTATATACATTAGGGATTTAGAAGAAAAACTAGCATTTTCAGAAAGTAAAAATATGGCATTACAAAAAAGAGTTGATGAATTAGAGGAAATACTTGGCATTAATGAAAAAAGTAGTAGTGAATTAGAAGTTCAAACAGCAGAAGATGAGGATAACATTTGTAAAGGTATTCCAACTGAAAAAACATCAAAAGTATATGATCAAGATACCTCAAGTAAAAATTCTATATTGAATTGTACAACTAAACAGAAAACTGAAAAGGTTTGATATTGAATATAAATTAATAAGGATAATTCAAATCAATGATTAGTTATAATTATTTTACATTTTTTTACAGATATGCAATATTAAAGGTGTACAAGAGAAAATACAGGATTGTCAAATAGAAAATAATACAAATGGTTTAGAAATAGATTTATTAAATTGTAGCTCTTCCAAAAATTCTCCAATAGAATGTAAAAGATTAAAATTGTTAGATGACATAAACACTTCACATAGAACTGATAACGATAAATCCTCAAACAGTTATATATCAAAAAAAAGAAGGAAAAATAATACTAAAAGAAAAATGTCTGATATTGAAAACAAGCATGATAATCATGTGATTGATCTAACTTAAAAAGTTCCTATAAGTATTATATATTATTTCTTTTATATAAATCATTATTTATATTTTAGAAGTATATATAGTATTTTGTCATTGTAATTATTGGATTTTTGAGTTTTTAACAAATAAAATATTCTACTTTCATATTTTTTCGTCATTTAATTAATTTATAGTTATCTTAACATAGGAAAAGCAGTCCCAACAAATTTTGTACCCTTATTTTGCAATATATATGTTTGAATATAAAATTTAAATCCTGCAAAAAACAGTTGACACCTTTTATTTGGTCTTGTAAAAAAACAAAGTGTATAAAGTGCTATTTCAAATTCTGGGGTGGTTCCAATGAACATAGTTGATTTTTTACGTTTTCCAGTATAAGTGAAATATATTTCTAGAATGACAACTTTCTAAAAACCATTATGAAGTGATTTAATTAATTTTATTCATTTACATTTACATTTATACTTACATTAACAAATTTCTTCCAGTGGCCAAATCCAAAATAATTAATTTTGTTTGATAATTCTCCATAGGAAAAGAAAATCCAATTATGAAGCCCTATAATACCTCTACGTGGTTTTCTTTCTCCTACAAATACATGTTCAAATCCAGAGGAACCATTTATATTTTTACTCCGAGAATATAAATGAAACCAAATTTGTTTTAGGATATCTTTATGAACTTGTATGTCATTTTTAAAAAAACCTTTGACTGACAAAAAGGACATAACATGTAACATTATATCTGTTTTCATTAAATCATCAATAAATTCATTCTCTTCAGAATCTTTTGTCTTTGTTAGAACTTCTGGCTGATAAGTATCCAATTCATAGTTATCAAATAGCTTTACAAAAGATTTTATCATTGATATTGAAAATACATTAGATGATATATTTAACAATCTAAAATTAAAGAAATTAATTATATTTCAAATTAAAAAAGAAAATTTAGAAAATACCTTTGTGGAGCATTATCGCTAAAATTATTAAAGTTTATTTGTCCTTGATAATTTATATATACATTATTCGATAATTCATAAGAAAATTTATTATATAATTCTTCTGAAATCATCATTAATTCCATGTCACTTGTTAAAGACACATTTGTAATATTATTGAAATCTATAAGACGAACGAATATATTAAATACACGAGATAAATAAATCTTTAAATGCCGTTTTATTTCTATTTTATAATTACCATTTATTTGACGAATTGTAAGGGAATATATAACCACAAAATTTAATGAAACTAGTATATAAATAGAAATTTGAAAAATTTTATTCAACATTTTCTCAAAGTACCATATTTTAACTCTAAATAGTAAATAATTTAGGTTATGTCAAATGTTCCTGTTATTTGAAAATATTATATTTATTTAACTATAATGTAAAATAAACATATACAGATAATTAGTAATTTAAAAAATACTAAAAGTTCCCATTTCATTTCAAATTAAAGTAATTAATGATTTATATAATATATAATAACTTTTATGTGAAGAGACATTGTACAAAAAGATTGTTCAAAAATGTGTAGAATTTTGTATAAAAAAATCTTAAATAAATAAGAGTACTTATTTTTTAGATGTAATGCAGAAGTAAGTAAAAGAAGATTAATATTAAAAAGGAAAACTGTTCAAGAATGTTAATTTAACATAAAAATTCCTTTAAAATTATAATTTATATTTTTAATTTTTTAATGTTAAATATTTAAAAACTATATATGATATATATATAGTTAATGCACAAAGGTGTCGAGAATATCGAATACAAATTTTGTTTACAAATGGTTGACATTCGTTTACAATAGTGCCTTTTTAATCGTAAAAATGTCAAATCGAATGGAATATATAATTTCGCCATGGGAAATCGAATCATATATACAATATTTAAAAATTTCGGAGCTTGAAGATATTGGAACGAAAGAGTTAATTTTTCTTAAATATTACATGTTTCTTACACACTATAACTCACATATTATTTTCAGGTGGTTTGAATTTCATAAAAAGTTAATATTATTAAATCAACAAAGCGTATTAGAAATTAATGCCTTGCGAGAAGAAAGTACTAAAGAATGGTTCGTTTCTTTTAAAAAGGTAAAATATATTTAAATAAAACATACAGTAATTTCGTATATTAACGTTATTTTTTTTCTATATAGATTCCTATTCTTATATATGAAGCTATACAAATTGACATATGGAAGCATAAAGTATTTCCGCTTTTAATAGAAATAAACGAAGAACCAAAAAATACTTTTATGCTTTACACTGTATTTTATCACGAAGATATTGCCGTTTCATTATTGGAAAACGTGTTATTTCATTGTGAAAGTGCAGAAACTATAAATGATTCTGCTCTTGACCTCGTCGATTATGCTGTTAAAAATGTATCTTTACTTCTCGATATGCCTAATATCGAGATTTATGAAAATGTAAAAGATCCAAAGTAAGTTCGTTAATACTCGACGTTATTTTAATAAGAAAATGAAATTGAATAATAATGGTAATGATTGTTGTAATTAGCTCATGTCTTGAAGAAATACTTGAAAAAAAGAAAGAATTTGAATTTGATATCGGCATACGTTGCATTTCAATACTCCGTTACTTGGCTGAATACGCAGATAATTTACCATTGTATGTATTATCACGATTATTAGCTATACACGACGTGCCCTATTTACTTGTTGAACTTATTGAAAGACATCCGTGGAGTAAAGAAAATGCGGAAGGTAAGTAGTATTACATGTGCATTAAAAATTCTGAATACGATAAAACTGTTTATCTTTAAGGAAAAGATGTGATATATAATAGTGGTTGGAGAAAAGTAAAATCAAGTGAAGAAGGGAAAATTTCTAAGATAGAAGCACAAACTTGGCTTGGTTTAAGGGAATTATTGCTCAACCCCAAAAGTGCATCCTACTATGAAATTACTGAACATAGATTTTCTCAATTATTAAAAGTATTCTAACATACGTTACATTATATATCTAACTTTATATATTGTATTATAAAAAAAAAAACTTGTTTTGCTTTAGTTACAGAAATATTTACACGAATATGTACTAGATCAAATTTCTCCTTTAATAGACTTAAAAAGATGGTTAAATTATTTAAGTGTATCGTCAGCTAACGCTAGTGCACCACAAGCAGTAAATGTGGAACTTTTACCACAGGTTGAAAATTGTTCAATTAACTTTGGTTTCTTAAAATATTAAATAAATATTTTAATTATTTTATTAGATAAAATCATCAATAATGGAGAAATATCATAAAAAATGGAAGAAGTTAGCAAAATATCAATCAAAATTTATATACAGTACAGATGCTGATTACATTAAAAACACTGCTCAAATTCTAAGTGATGCGTATGATTTAGAGAAATTGGATTGCGTTGATATTAAAGAATGTTTTTTATGTCATGAAGAGGCAAAAAAACGTTGTTCTAAATGTAAAGAAGCTTGGTACTGTGGAAGGTATACGTTTTTTCATGTATTTATAAAGCATTATTACCTTCTTTTTTAACAAAAAATATCATTATTTACAGAGAATGTCAAGTAAAAGATTGGGTAAAACATAAGAATATCTGTGACAAAATAACAAAAAATGTAGAGTATGAATAGAAACATTAAGTTCCTTTTATGAGGAAAAAACGTTTCATTACCTTCTCATTGTGTAGTTTTCAGTGTTAGTCAAATAAAGAAATTAAAAATAAAAAATTAAGAAATGAATAAATCATACATACGAACTTATATCCAATATTTTATTAAAACTTAGTGTACAGAACTTTGTTTCACATATTCCATTACAACATCTTTTGCAGGAGTATCTTCCCCAAAGTCCTGAAAATAAATAGATTGCTAAACAGAATAAGTTACTAATATTAAATTATTAAAATCAGGAAAGCATTATCGCAGCACAGTTTCTTAATTATCTCTTAATTAGCACTTAATTAATTATCTCTCAGTAGGAAGAGCCTTTGTTTTCATCACATATTTAAAAATTAAATTTTACACAATTTATACCTTTATAACAACACAGGAACACCCAACAACTTTTCGAGCTTTGCCAGCACTATCAATTTTGCAAAGACCAGCCCATTCGCCAAGTTTTTTATTATTGTCTACCCTGATTAAGGGAATCTGATGTTCATTGCATAATGCTTGTACTAGTTTTTTATACATAGGTTCATCACAATTTTCTGCTAAAATGCAAAGCATGGCTTGCCTCCTAAAATATAACAAATAAAATATATATAAAAACAAATCTAATATTGACATAAATTACAGAATTGTTATTTAATGTATCAGATAGGGTTATAAACAGCATTATTAATTTTTAAAATGGGTTCTTTCTCAGTAGAGGGAACCTATTATCATCATAATGATAACATCTATGATCATCTATTTCTATTTCTTACTTTATCAAAATATAAAACTTATTCAAATAAATTATTTAATAAACTCACTTGTCTAATGCTTTAGCAGCTTCATGAAGACCATGTACAACACCATCATGAATAAGTGCATTTTTAAGAACTTCTTGAAGGGCCGTATTTACATCCATTGCACCTCCTGCTGTCATAGCAGAAGGTCCATCATCACTAAAAGTAAAAGAATAATTGAAGTCTATTTATGTAATTCTTCATATAAAATTTTTAGCTTATGTAAATTAATGGTTATTTGATAATTTATATACAAAATTAGTTTCAGTAAATTTCAATATCCAAAAAATGTACAATGAAGACAAGTATTTATTATCTTAACTTAACACTTCTATGGTTTTAACTTAATATAAAAATTTAACTTAATATTTTTTCAATATAAAAACTTGATATCAATATTTTTATAACAAGTATATAAAACATACTTACTTTTCAACATCTGACATGTTTTTCACGAATTAAAAACTGAAATAATAAAATAATATTAGTGATACTGTCTTTAAGTTTACAGTTTACAATTTTTTCAAGTAAAAATTATGATGATGATATTGTAATAAATTGATTTTTAAGTCGCCGCTCCACAGCATGCTTCTTTATACCTTTTCGTGCAAAGAAAGAGAAATGGCGTTTAAGCACACGATCATTAACTAAACCATAGACATAGACATGCCATCATATACGATTTCATGTCACATTTCGAAATACTAATTTCCTGAAGAATTATTTCTTACGTTCTTTGCGACTTATTACTCCAGAGATTATTTTTATCAAAACTAAAAAAAAGAGAAATAATATATTACTCAACATACTGAATAGAATTTGTAAATCTTTATATATTCATGTTGTTAAATGGAATACAAAAAGAAAATTTAATTTTAAGGATCCAATCGTAAAAATTAATAAATTAATCTTTTCGATTAATTTCTTTACAAATAAAAATTTTATCAATTTATAGTTATTGAAATACTAGCGCCACGTAGCGATAAAATAGTACCATTGAATAACTGGGATCATTGACTAAAAACAGAACAGACTGGACATTAAATGGGACTTCGTGTCTCTGAAATACCGACCAGGAAAAAGATCATTGGTTTTTCAGCGCACTCTACGCTTAAACATTGACTACTGGTACTATTAAGACAGATGTGGTATATGAACCGAAGTATAACCGAGAATAGAATCGATAATGCCAAGAATATTCTTCAATTGAATTTATTCTTCAAAAAATTAAATTTTTAACCTAAATTCGGTTTTAACCTAAAATTAGACCAAGGTTTAAAAAATAAAATTACAGACGTAACATTTTTATAAAAATTTTATTCAATGAACGAAAAGAATTACAGGAAGGAAATGTTTGTTTTTTTTTCAATTTATGCAATATATTTTTGTACGAAATTTTTGTGCGTGCAATAATTTTAACTTTAATAAAGATTACAACATCGCCTTTGAAGCGGTGAAATTTTGCAATTACCTATTGCAATTTTCGAATAATATATAATCGATGTTTCTCGTAATCGATCTAATCGATCTAATCGATCCAATATTGAATGTAACGTAAAACTGTCAGTTTTAGGCAGGAACGTGACAGAAAAGGTAGCAGTGGCACGTAAAAATATCGAAATCATAATTAAAAGTATCAATTCTAAGAATTAATAAAATAACTAAGTAATTATAAAAATCGAAGAACGTAAAATTTATATTTTCATATATAATTTCAACGTAAGTAAAATTTGTTGATCTCTTGGATAGAATTTGAAAAGAGAACGAATAACTATGGTATTTGTAGGATTTTATTTTTCTAAAGTATTCATTAAATAAAAAAATTATAAACTGTACATTATGATAGAAGTAGTAAGTATAAATACAATTCTTACATACTGAGAACTTAACACGAAGAAAACACTATTGCTTCATACATGCCTGTTTGAATATTTTATCATATGTACAATACTTTTAGTCCTTCCTACCAATAGATACAACTACGATTATTACTTTTCTATCATACCTGCTTATTTCATACTTAACATTTAATTTATACATCACACTAAAAATCATTAACTGTGCTTAAAATAAACCTATTAATTATTAATTATCGCTGAATGCTTAAATTTATCTTTTCAAATTGTATTGCAAGTTATATCTATTCGTTAGAACTTTCAAAACAATGGTAAAATTTACAATTGCTTTTATGCATTGATATAGATACTTATCGCGAATGACTTGGTTGTTTAAAAAATTGTTCACATTGTCACAAAGAGAAAACAACCAACTCTGTGCTACGTTGGTGGAGAGTATCTGTGATAAGGCCAACAATAATGTGGTGGAGGTGGTGGTGGCGGCGGAGGCGGTGGTGCTGATGGATGTTGCGAACTCGACGGTCCTGTCGGATATAGATGATGAGTATGATGAGAATGATGAGGATGACAATTCGCGCCTGTACCTCGGTTCGCTGGTGATCCCTCTAACGTGACACCAGCTTGAGTTTGACATGCCATCATCAACCCGTGAAAATCGAACTTATACGCGTATCGTTTCCCGTGCACTTTCGTCATGATATTTTTGTCGTAGTAATACCTGCGAAACAGATAACGGCAATGATTCTAATAATTCTTAGGAATTGTTAGGAAAGGACCAGTGACGCTACACTTTGTAGCATCGTGTGAGTTTTAACGCTTTTAGTAAATTTCAACGATTGCAATGCCCAACAGAAATCCATGTACAATTAAAATAAAGACGAAGCATAAAGATGGTGTAAACATAAAATTCGTGTTTACCTGAGCGCCCGTGATAGTTTATCGTAGTTCATGTTCGGTTTACTCTTCCGTTCGCCCCATCGGCGCGCAACTTCGTCCGGATCGGTAAGTTTGAATTCGCCGTTCGAGCCCTCCCACGCGATACAGGATGAGTTGGACGAATCCGAAAGCAGCTCCAGCAGGAATTGCCAGAGTTGAACTTGTCCGCCTCCGACCGCCCCGGAACCCACGGCTCCAGTTGTCGATCCAATCAGGGAGCAAGTTCGTTGGAGGAGGCTGAACCTCTCTACGAACAAGAAGCAGAAACACGCATGCACCAACAGACCTTCACTTCCTCGAGGTCGATTCGTCGAAACCTTGAGAGAATAGTGATGGTTGCGATCATCCTTTGCTTGTCATCTTCCCTCTGCCTTTTTAATGTATTTCGTTTATCTCATGTTTATTTCAACAGTGCTTTTCTCTGTGAATATCTTCCAAGTCGGAATTTCAAATGATACTTGGCAGAAAAGAAAAAATTTTGGTATGTACGAGGGATTCATAGGATTTGACGACAGAATCATTTGCCAATTAATAATAATGTTAGAAAGTCGACAGAGTTGGTGATACAGACACAAATTTTATTTCAAAAATTATTCTCAATTACCGCTGTTAATTAGGTATATAAATATTTATTAATTTAACATTTCTGACTAATAGGCAATTCGGAATATGTAATTCTAAAAGAAATAGTTACGTTGCAATTTAAAAAATAATATTACTCCAAAATTATATCACTTCCAATTAATTCCAATGATTACGAGAAATATTTATGAAAATTATTTGAATTGACAATGAAATTAATTATTACAATATTAGCATGTAATATAAAACAATATGTTTGATAATAAAGTAACTTAAATTTTCTTTTTTAAACTATGAAGTTTCAAGAAGGATAACTAGACAGCAAGCTTTCATTTCTCTTTCTTTTCTCTTTAAATTTTTAATTTAACAGGAAATTTAGAGCTATGTAGTAACAGATACCGTTGTAAAGAATGGCAGCTGTCGAAGGATGGAATCTGCTGTCCTGCTGAAGATGCAACGGATGTGTTTGAATTCTCCACATAACGCGTTCAACTATATCGTGAGCCTAATCCTTCACCGCGTGAGCAACGGTGATCGGCTGGCCCGTTGTTAATCTCATTACGAAGGTACGTAATACGAAAGCCATTTTTCTTTATTGCTTAATCCGTCTTTTCAGTATTAACTAGAATTTAATTTCAAGATAATTTGCCACAAATTTGAAGACTGATATCTATAAATAATTCTTTTCATAGCAAACTCTATTATTAAAATACGTGATTTATTCGAAATAAAGTTCATTTTTAGATTAAAATACCGTGATACGTTTCGATTCACAAAAATATTGCACAAGTCAAGATGAACACGAATATTCGAATAATAACTTTTTCTTTCTTTTTATTATTTTATTTAATCACTTTTCATATTTTATTCCAGAAAAATTGAAAAACAATATTACACAAGCACTGCGTTATGGTATTGTGTATTTGAGGATTCAGATTTAAAATTTTCCCGCGATAACAAATACGATTTTGAATGGTTATCGAGTACCTAATTGAAAATAATAATAATAAAAAAAAAAAGACAAACCACATGGTTCACGTATTTTATACGCACAAATTGTATACATTCACAGATGTGATCGTGTGATAAAACGTGGTAACGAGCAGAATAAAACGCACCAGACGGAGGACAGAGAGTAACTGAGCGACCTTTGCCCCCGGTGATTTCATCCCTTATCGCCCCCACTCTGATTCCCGCGAACGGAATACTTTTACTCGTTTGTATTACGCTGCTGGTTTCAACCACTCTCATTATCCTAAAGATATAGATATCGAAATCGATAATCAAATTCAAATTCTCAAACAATTTCACATTTTTGGGATCTTTTCCTGGTAACGCTTTTCATACTAATAGAGTTCCCCGAGAATACTTTCATTTTTGGTTGTACCTTTAATTTGACTTTCCTACGAAAAGGAAAACAATTTGCGCAAGTTTACAACTCACGCTTCGAACGTTGAAGTTGACGAAGTTTCTAATCAATGTGCAACAAAGATGAAGAAAGAAAGGAATTTGACAAATGAAAGGAAGAAACTCTTTCGCAACGCTTTCTCTCTTCGTCACCAGACATTTCAAATCTTACTCGAACAGAAGTCGTTTTATATGACCGCGTATAAACTGAAAAAGAGCGAGAACTATACTTGAATATAGGCATAGGTACTAATGACATTTGTCGGGGGTGTTGACTCCGACTGACAGAGATTTCAAGGTGTTTCCAGTTATGCGACGTGCCATGGTGTCGCGTGAAATTATCATGTATACGGCAGGAGATTCGGGGGGATGTTTCGCGCTCATCAAGAAAACAATATAGCCGCACCCTGTGGCGAGCTTACCATCCCTAGCCCGTTAGAGTTTGCTATCCCCTCCCCTGACGATGTAGATGGCAAAGGAGAAGGGTGGTAGCGGTTACTGCAAGGCCGTAACCCCCAGGGTGGCGGTACCACCACCTTTCCGCCGTCCTAAACACTCGATGGTTTATTCATGAGAGCTCTCTCACCACGATAACACTGATTCGTTTAATAAACGGCCGCTGCCGGGCGCGGAGTGTGCCCCCAAGAGCACCTACAACGTTATTCAAACGGACAATATATCTCGGAGGCTTACACTGCCAAGACTCTGCCTCTTCTCGCCTCTTTTCGCCCGTTCGTCGGCCAAAAGGTAGATCGCTTTTTTTCATTCTTTCTCGCCGCTGCCACATCATCTCTAGCTCCTGCTCTTTGCTCGCGCGCGCAGAACGCCCTTCAACGCGAATAACTTTTGCTCACTTCCTGCTCGAGATAAGTACTTACTCACTTTTTGATCTCCAGATCTGCCCTCCGCGTCCTCACGCGTCTTTACGCTCTCTATTTCTGCAGGTTTTCGTATTGGAAGATTGAATTCTTTGAAGCTATAAAGTTCAATTGGATCGATCGTTTGTTATCTAGGATTTAGAGAAGTTATGGGGGAAAGCGAATTTGATTAAGGTAACGATACAAATTATTATCAGAGTCTCTTTGTTGTTAAGTTTGTTGAAAGTTCGAGGTGGATGGAAACGAATGAAGAGAGGAACGTGGCTATTATCGTCTACCATATTTATTTTCCTGCCGGACCCTTCTTATCTCTAATAGATCGCGCCCTCGTTAAAGCCTAAGATAAGGTCGAAATGTTCGCGAGTGGACTAGGATCTACCCTGGGGAACGGTTAGCCTCTTCCGGTCACTTTCAATCCGACCTGGACCCCTATTAACCTTCCCTAAGCTTCATGAATCGCGTGTCATTTGGATTTACTGCGGGAATTCTATCCTTAATGCTTACACTTACTTTTACCAGTTATAATAAATGATCCCAGTATGTTAATTTCTAACTTTGGATTTAACGAAAAACATACAAATATTTATAATGTAGTCTATTCACATTTTTACGAACGCAATTGAAGATATACAATCTGAACGAAGATTTCTTTCACCTATTAAATATTATAATAGATATTGTATTAACTTAAGGGCCTGTTATGGAATATGTGATCTATTTGATAATGATATTTGGACATGCAGATACCTGTTTCTGTAGCAGTAAATATCTCAACAAATTCATTCAATACTTGTTCATTAAAACGAAAACCATAGAGACAAATATATTACATAGCTCGTATTGTAAATCGAAATAACACTTTTTCATACAACAATGATCAATAATATTTATTGCGATCGCTAAAGTTTGTCTTTGTTTTAAAAACGACACGGCAGATTTATGCTATTTTTATGATTACTTACCATCAATTTTCTCTTCTTGGAACAAATCTGGCGTTTGTATACCGGTTGCCTGGAACCGAAGATAACCCAGGTGTCGGGCTAAAATTTTTCCACCAGGAATAGCTTGCCAATGATCGGACGACAATGTTAATAACTCTTTGCCCGTTGATGGAAATTTCATTGTGCTAGGTGCTGGCTTTATAGAAAACGCGTTGCTGCACCATGAAATCCACGATGCGATGTGACTTGAGTTCCATTCCGACGGATCTGAATAATACATAATATTTTCTAGAATCTTTGTCTGTTTTCATCGAGCAAAACAAATAAAAATAATTACCAGACGGAACCATCACCGGTTCCGAGTCCATATTGTCTCCTTCGATCTTTCTTTAAGATACTCGATTCGCTTTCAATTTCACATTTGTGTTGATTTCTCATCGATATCATAAGTTTCAAGTTTGCTCGCCAACATATCGTCAAATCATACATTTTTCTCTAGATTCATGCACCTATACGTCATTTGTAAGTTGGACTCTTTATATATCTGATCCTATGCTTAAAAATTCTTTTTTGATCGTGGATTTTGCGTGTTTCTCGTTATACCAAAATTATTCACTTGTCAATTCGCTTTAGATGGAACTGCTCGATATAGTCTTCCGTTTCGTTCTTTGAGAAATTGTCCTGCGCTTTCATTTCTTCACGATCTGCAAATATGACTGCAATCTTCGCAAACTGTCCATGATTCATCGAGTACATAAGTACGTGTATGTGTGTACATATGTATGTCGATCATGTACGAATCGCTTCATATTTTAGGATTGATATCCTTCTTCGAAGTGTAGATAATACCTACTTTAAAACATGTTCTCTTAATCTTTAACTTGTATCATTCTTAATCTGATTCTATAAAGCGTAAGTGATACATTTCGATCGACAAGATTCTATTTATTTCCACTCAGATACGTATAAATATTTTTTCTAAAAAAGAGTTTCACTAAATATTATTTCTTTCGTATTAAATTTGAGTCGTTCTACACCTCAAGAGTGCTCCCAAATTATTTTCGTCCAAAAATACTCTCATGTATAGTAAGGTAGCAGGTAACTACTGTTGAAATTAGTGTGATTTCCACATCGACCGATTCATGCGTTTCCTCGAAACGAGCCACATGCGTCATCGGGGCTCGTCGATTTCTCCGGTGAATCCTTACAGTACTTCTGACGTTATTGCATGTTGTGGCAGTTCTGAACGAGAAACCGGATGAAAAGGACTATTCACTGGCCGACGTATTTCCTCGGAAATAGGACTTGGATAATTTGATCAACAGATCAAAAACGTTCGAAGTGTTACTTAACATCAGTTCGTGAAAATATCGAAAGTTATCGATTTTGAGATGTTTGTTTTCTTACAATAAGTTACGAAGGCGAAATTAATTGTCGTGAAAACGAATGTTTCACTTCATATGATAAATTTTATGAACTGTACCGTTTGATGTGACTCGTTACTCTTAAAAATTCTAACGATTCATTAAGAACTCGAATGTGCGTTTCTGTGAAGAATGATTATAATCTGAATACGTCGATGTGAAAATGTTTTTCGTTTTAAAAAGCTACCGAGAAGATTTTATTCGTCCAATCTTTTCTTTAACATCTCAACGAATGTTACGCAATGTGATGAAATAATTTTAGTTTGGAAACATTGTATTTTGTAATACTTTTTTGTAATAGCTGTCTTTATAGATGTAAAAGAGCAAACATTACGTATACATTACGACGTATATGTATGTACACATAAGAAGATGTAATTAATTCGTCAGAAATGTTCTCTCTAATAAATTAACTGAATAATAAATAGCGATTTCAATCGCAACCGGATCTTCTCTAAATTGACCCATTTTCAAAATAGCCTTTATTACGTGTAAGAGAAAAATCTCTACTCAAGATGAAACAACACATCCGACACGAAGAAAATTGATTTTCACACTGATTATTGCTCGCATTCAACTTTTCACGTATGCGTACGAGCATCGATGCGATCGATGCAGAATTGCCGATGAATTTCACGGGTTACATCGTCACGTTCCAGATGAACACTGTCCGTGAATGGAGCTGATGCTGAAGGTCCGATTGGCGGAGTACGGATTCCCGGAACCAAGAAGGAGACCGGTCAGTTTCGGGGCGTACATCGCCAACCGCTGAATCACGTTCAATCGGCCATCTTTACCTATTTTTTCTTCCCTTTCTTCTTTTTATATTAGGCGATCAGACGAGTCAGCCTGGCCGTTTGCGATGTGACCTTCCGAGCATGCTGCCTAACCCGTATTTTTTTATTCATTGTGATAAAATTCCGCTTCGCAGTTTTGCGATTCTATTAATGCCCCGAAATGAAATGGACACGATGAATTTATTATGGTGATTCGCAAAGCTTTGAGCTGAGTAAACCGCCTTTAGAAAGAACATCTGCTATTTGTTAAAGGAACAATCGAAGTTGATACATTGTTTATCTCCTTTGTTATCAGGAATATTTTAGATATCAATGCAGATAGAAATCGTCAAACGTGTCAAAAAATATAATGATGTTGTTTTACAAAACTGAATACATTAATTATATGTTTTTACGCCATGTTTTGATAACGCCGATGTAATTTAGTTTAAAGTACATTTCATATGATAAAGTATCGTTATATCTTATCAATATACAGATATTTAATATAAATATTATAATTACCAATAAATATGAAGAAGCATCGTGAAACTACAAAAGTAGTTGTCTCTATATTTTAAATGCATATATGTACATGTGTTATATCTTCAAAATTTAGTTAGCCAGATGAAGAAAGTTGAGGTCTGGAATTTAATCACGCCCATATTTTGTAATCGTTTTAGTTTTTGTCCATGATTATTAATTTTCTTAGAATAAGGAGAGATCACATTTTACTTATTCATCATTGAATTTTGTCCTTCTTTTCATCACCACTATCTCTCTTTATTTAAAATATTTCTAATTTTCTTTAAATTAATTTTATATTTTGCATTATTCTGATCACTGTTACACTGATTTTTCTTTACAGTTCTCTTTATAGTATATTTTTAAATTTAACGAATTTCCAATAAGGAATTAATATAAAATATCCAACATGATATTTATAAAACATATAAATTATTATATATCATTGCAATAGATTTGTTCTTTTTTTGAATTGATAAATAGACATAGAATTGTTTTGATGACACAGATATGTGAATTTTGTTAATACAAATTAATATTAATTTAATAACTAGTTTATAAATTATGAAGCGCGCGAAGAAAACGCTTAGAAATTAATCGAATAAAAATTAATTAATTTATTTGATTTTAAATAAATATCTAATTATGTCATAGAATATATATATATTTCTTAAATATTATTAATTGTAACATTCAGTGATATTCATTAAGTAATATTTATAAATATAATTATATATTAATAATAATTATAAATTATATATTTTTGAATGAAATATATTTGAATATGTGCGCTGTTTAAATCAAAAAAAAGTGTATCAATATTTAAATAAAAATTTAAATTGAATGAATACGATAAATAGAAATGTATTGCACTTTTCATATTAAAATTCATTTAATATTTAGTCAATATTTAAAGACATTGATATTTAATTATTGTCTTTAAATCAGAAGCTGATTTGAACAGTCAGTATAAAATAGTAAACTACAAAGAACGCAAATCAGCTGTGAACTGTCAGATTTTTGTATTGTTACAAATTTATTCGCATTTGTAATTTATTTGATTTAAAAATATCAAGGTAAGGAGTTTAATTATACAATTTTTACTTTTATCTTGTTGCGCGAAGAATGTAAATATGTTTTAATGTGAAAAATAATGATGGACGCAAAAGTGAGGTTAGAAACGTTTGTTTTTAAATGAAATGATTTTGTACTTACAAGAAAGAGGTGATGCACAATGTCTCCTGATCCAACACAAGAACCTGTTGAGGAATCATTAAATGTACCAAATTTACCTCTTGATAGAGGAATGAATGCATCAGATAGCGAAGATGATGATATAGGAATGGCAGGATATGTACCATTATCTCAGATTCCTGCAGATAGTGATCCCATGTTGTATGAAGACGAAGTATGTCTATTATATTTATTTAATAATATTTCATTTATATATAATAAGTATTTGTTTTACATTTATTTCTTTATTTCTTAGGATGATGAATGGATAAGTAATGCAGGTGAATCTAATCAAACATTAAGACCCCCAATATTAGAATCACAGAATGTATGTATTCTTTTAGATTTAAGGAAAAATGTAATTATATTTGTTTTTTAGTATTTTTAAAAATATTTTACACTCTTTATAGGCTTCCATGTCAGAAACAATAGAAGTTTGGTCATCTCCTCGCAATCGGTCAAATATAGATATGGATGCAGATAAAATCAATCAAGTAAAATCTATGATGGCATCTTTTACTTTACCAATTACAGCAATTCCAGAATGGGCAAAAGCTATATCAGAAGAACAATGGAAGGAACAACTTATTGGACGTATTAAAGAAATGCAAAATAGAGAAAAGTAAATTTCAATATTTTAATTAATTCTTTTATATAAATTATGTATATAAATATACAAATTAGAGTAATTCTTTTTCTCCTTTTTAAGCTATAAATTTGATGTTTGTTAATAAGTATAAAATTTCAAAATAAGTAACTCTAGTGTATACATTTAATTGAATACAGTAGCCAAATTTGATATTATGTAAATCATAACAAATAAAAATATTTATTTTATCTTAACTGAATTTTTATCATACGTCTGTTTATATATTTTCTATATAAGACTATTTTGCATTTTATTATTATCAATATACCTCACTTTATACAACCACTAAGTTAATTTTTTGTGATAAATGGTTATAATGGGTATGAATATATGATGTAATACTGTTCAACATTTGAAATCATGCTTCTGCCCAGTCATACACTGCAAAGAACACACTTGAATCATTGATGGATGTCGAATAAAGATACAATGACATTTATAGTTCGAGATCTGCACTGATAGCGGCAGCTTTTTGGGGATTTAATTTCATTCGTAAAGCGGTAACGTCATCTTCTATTCTTATCAATTTTCGGAATTTCTGGAAAGAAAATATCATATAAAAATTTTGTAAAACTGAAGAATTTTGAAAAGAAAATTTTTTAGTTTTTAATTAATGTACCTCAGAAATAGTTCCAGGTGTTGTAAACCAGATATAAATCATGTATCCGGGAATACATAACATTGAGGAAAGACCGCAAAGCCACCCTAACACGTGACTCCACCATGGATATTCATACGTAAGATATTTTACGGGAACGAATTTAATTATGTTGAAAGTGAAAACTCCCTAAATTAAAAATTTATTTCAATCAGACATCATCAAAAACGTATATTAAGAATTATAGAACAATAGAAATTATTGTTTTACCACGCAAATGGCTGGAGTAGTAAATGTCCAACATATCTTCCACCAGCAACATGGATAATAACCAATCATGTCACGAATTCCATCGTAAAATCGATTTACACCGAATGCCCACGAAACAGCAATACATTCAAAGAACATTAAAAACAATAAGCAAAATCCACTAACAGCATACGAATCCAAGAGTTGAAAAACATACATTCCCCCCTAAAAGAATTACGAGAAAAGAATTGCCGTGATCGATTTATAGCTAATGATGAAATTTAAATTTTACCTACTTACCTCAGTAACACAAAAAAGACCTATAAGATACGAGATAAAGCATACAATTGCTATGAATAATTCTTTTCGTTTTCTAAGAAGACGCGGCCATTCATCGACCGCGGCTGTTATGAAGCCTTCAACTGTACAAAACTATAAAACATAATAATCCATCATTTTCATTTTCGTTTCGTTAAAATATTGTAAATTACCTGACTATCTAAGCCAATAAGGATAAGCATGAAAAAGAATAAACAAGCCCAAATTGATGATCCTGGTAATTCAAGAACTGCGGAAGGATAAACCAAAAAAGCTAAACCTGGACCTAGATAAAACATTAAAAAGATATAAAATATTAATAAAAACTAAAAACATTTTGATTTAACATTAATCATCGCAATTACCAGAGGCTGCTACATCCGCTACAGGTTTTTGTTGTTCATGAGCCATAAAACCAACCACAGAAAATATAACAATGCCACTAAGCATACTAGTACATGAATTCACTGTACAAACGATTAGTGCATCCCTGAAAAAAGTACCATCTTTTTTTCACAACAAAACGCGACAATAAAACGTAAGTTACTCACTTGTAAACATTATTATTAAATTTATTGTAACTTCCAAGAGCAACCAATGCACCTAGACCCAGGGCATAAGAAAAAAATATTTGCGTCACCGCATCGATCCATACCTATTAACATTTATTAAATTATTTGCAGATTTATAGAATTAAAAAGAGGAAAACGATAGGAAAGGATATATATCTAATACTTCGGGATCACTGAGTTTTGAAAGATTTGGCGTTGCATAATATTTCAGACCTTCCATTGCTCCTGGTAAGGTCAATCCCCGTACCAATAAAACTGCTAATAATGCATATGGAAACAACGATGTAAAGTACACAACCTATATATATAAAAATTAACATTAATTGCAAATCATCCTTATTTATAAATTATGAATAATTGTGGAATCTTACTTTTCCAGTCCATTTCACGCCTTTCCAAATACAAAAATAACACATGATCCACACGACAGCTAAAGTACCTGCTAGTTCCCATCTTATTGAACCTATGCTTTCTATACCACCAGAAATTTGAAGGGTACGCCTCCTTTTAAAAACAAAAATGATACATTCAAATACAGAAAAAAATATATAATAGTTATTCTTGCATCATACAAACTCACTCCCAAAATTCTTTCACTGGATCTCTCAGCAAAGTGTGACTTAAGTTACCAATCGAAGTAGAACATATCGTATCTTCGTCTTCGGGCCAACATAACGCTTCTAAACGTTCTGAAGAAGTGAGGCAGTAACGTGTATTCCAAGAATTGCCGCATGTTCTCCATGGCACATCTATACGCACGTTTAACTGATATTTAGAAATTTTTATCTAATATACAATCTTATTAATTATATTTTATTCTTATACCAATTCGTAAGGAGACCAAAAAATAAAAAAGTGCCCATGCCAGTATAATGATATAATATATGTTCGTCCAACAAGAAAGTACGCAAGTAGCGTAGCCAATGCCTGTTTTATAAAAAGAAAATTTAATAATAAAGCAGTAGTCAAATATTTCAAGGAAATAATTATAGGTATAAAACCTTTGAAAATCGGAGCTATCTTAAAGACACCTAATCCTCCTATAGTCATCATCTGGCCCAATGATAACTCCATTAGGAACATGGGTACTCCGGCAAGTGCAAGAGCGATAAAATAAGGAACCATAAAAGCACCACCGCCATTTTTGTAGCAGAGGTAAGGAAATCGCCATAAGTTTCCTAATCCTATAGCCAACCCTACTACGGAGAGGATGAATTCGATCTTGAAACAAATAAAAACAATTTGACGTTAATAATTAATTGTTAATCGTAATGTGTGTGTGTGTCTTCTTCGTTACGCATTTTTATTGTTGTAATCTAAATTAATGTTTTATGAAAGTTCACCTTGCTGCTCCACGTTCCTCGATCCGGCAATGTTTTGATTTCTTTAAAAGCCGACGATTGCAAGCATTGAATTGCCTCGAAACGAAAATCTTGTTCTTTACTGCCATTTGAAACTCTTATGGGCGGTTCAGCAAACAAAGCTTTTAATTCTTGAACAGGATTTGCAGGCCTACATGGCAGAGGACTAGTGGACCTATCTACCTTGGATACCTTAGAAGATCCGCTCGAAGGCATTATTTTCTGTCCGAAATACAAAGTAAATCGAATTCACCTCATCCTATTAATTCTTATTTTAATCTGTAAACAAAAATTTTTAAACAATTTTTTCTCTGACAATTGGTTTCTTAGATTTATCGGATTTATCTAAAATACCGAATGTCCGATCTATAAACATTTTACTGTTTCAGATCTTGGGGCTTTGCTTTAAAACACTAAAGATTAATTTCTTTCATTGTGTTCAATTAAAAGCGAGTGCGAACGCGAAACAAATTTTAATATATAATAAGTGAAAGATGATCATTTCTGAAGAACTTGGACTATTCAACAGTCGTCGTAGTTACGTGAGATACTTCTGCACAAGGGTCTTGATGATGATGGATGACAGACAACGAGCCACTTCCGGGAATCATGTTTGTCAAACGTTGTTCCCATCAGACAACCTTGTCCTATTTTAGATCAATCATCGGTGAAAGAAACGATGTCATCGAAGATCATCACGTGGAACAACGAACTATGCGATCGACGAACGTCTCGCCACAATAAAATCATCCAGATTTAAATTTTCAATTTATCATGTAGGAGGTAGAAAACTATTCATCGGCAATTTTGTCGTTCCATCTCAAGTACTCAATCCGCGCTTGACAAATTGTCATAGTTATAACTGGGAAACATATAAGAAGATTTGTCCAACTTTCAAGTGTAAACAAACTGCTGGTATCGACGATCATTAACGAACTATTCATGGGTGCAATGTCCTTTTAATGATATCATCCTCGGTATAAAACAATTTACAACTTCTACACTTCAATTGTGTAATAAGCTCAATTGTATAGTGACTGACTTGAATGAATGAAGATAAATTAATCTTTAGGATATTTTCAGTCAATCTTACTATCATACCCAACGGTTATATTGTTATACAAATAAAACGTCATAAATTTACAGTATAAATAAGGATAAAAAAAATAATAAATGATATTGAAAAAGAATAAGAATTTCACACAAACGTAGGTACATTAAAAAAAAAATAAATTCATTTATCTTTTTAAAAGAAAAACTTAAATTTCATTCCTGCTGTTAATATTTTCTGTTGAAATGTCTTATCTACTCTATTAGTAATCATGAAATACCATGAAAAAGAAAATAAAACAATAAGAAGAAAAACCAAAATGAAAAAAAATTCATTCAAAAGCTTTTAATAAAAGAGCACATAACGTAATGTCACATTGACACAACATAATCATTGAACAAGTAGTATATGACAGTCTATCGATGGTCATAATGATAAGAAAAGATGAGAAAAGAAATTTCTCTATTGCCATACAGTTTAAACAATGTACGTACGTGCACAATTTCAAGGGCAGATATGAATTGCGGTTTCCACTGGACCGATATATCGATAATAGTCGGAAAACGTCGTTAGTGAAAAGAAACTGATGAAGCGTGTCGTATGTCGGCCCGTGTCGTTACGTTCACAAATCGCGCTCACGGACGGTAAGTGTTGAGATTTCTACTGTGCCCTACAGATCTACCCCACAATGGCGTTCAGTCCCCCAAGCACCAACACACCTATCGTTCCATTCAACAAATTAGTGCCACAGTGTCACTCTATATTTAGGTGCACTATCTGAATGGTGAGAGAGCACCGAGTTCGCTAATAACTGATTGACCACACCGATGGCTGCGAATTGTTCTCTTCTTTCATGAGTACATTTAAAATGCACTGAACTACACTTGATCTTGATTTCATAGTAGGTACATGTATCATGAACTTATTCGAAATTAAGATATAATTGGATATTTACTTAATTAGTTTTATTATTCTATTTTATTTATAAAACGATTTATTACAGATTTATTAAGTAATGAACGCATAGATTTGTTACTTTAAGACACAAAGGGAAGACAAAAATAAGAATAAACAAGAATAACGTGATGGGATTTATTAAGCATAATAATATCAAACAGTACAAGGAATTGTATTGAAATATTAAAATGATGGAAAACAGAAGTCTCTTATAAGGAATAATAATTTAAAAAATAATAAGCGAAAACATTTTGCAAACTCTTTCTCTTTACTAAGTACTACAAATTCAAGGATATAAAATAAGTTTTTGTTTAATTAAAGTTAAAGAATGCAAAGATTATAAAATGTCTTTAACGCAAATATTATTTTATTAAACAAATTTTTGGATACTTGGTATCTGAGTATAATACTTATATCATAACAATATTTTTATTTTGTAAAAGTATTATATATACTTTTTATATATTATATACAGTATATAATTAAAAAACCTTTAAACTTTTATATATTATATATGTATGATTCATTAATAACTAAAATAAAATATTTTAAAATATTAGTGTATACAATATTGTAATATTGCAATTGGTATCAATTGATATAACAATATAATTATTTCATTAAATGGCTTAATACTTATTATCAATCGTACTTAAATAAATAACTTAACTAAAATATTATTTCAAAAATATTTGCAATTTCAATATAGGAAGAGTAAAATAATTTCTGTTATTGAAAAGTTCTTATTAAAATACTAATTAAAAAGAATAGTTTAATGATTTTTGTGTATAATGATAGAAAAATGCGTATTTATTTAAATATTACATAAAATTTGATTGATTTATAGCTATTACAAAACTTTTTTTAAACATTTAAACTGCCAAGAATGATACTTGTATGTCACGTGGTCAATTATTTCGGTGCTCTACTTCCGTTTCCCGCCAAAAGCCGGTATTAGTCGAACATAAAAAGGACAAAAGGGACTTTAATAATTATTGCGATATAATCGTCAATTAATCATAATCAAAATACCAAAAATGATTGGGAAAGGCAAGATGTATGTGATAAAACGCGGTAAGTTGTCAACTTTATTATTCTGGTATTATTTCAAGTAATTTTTATATAATTGTATGTTAAACACAAGCTACTATACTAAACTTTTGTAATTATTAGATGGACGCAAAGAAGATGTTCACTTTGACAAAATAACGTCCAGAATTCAAAAATTATGTTATAATTTGGATATGGATTATGTAGATCCTGTGAGTTTACTTAGCAAATTATTTATTCTTATACTTAATTATACATTATATATGTTATAATATATTTTGTATTATGTATGATATACAATAAAGACTTATTTTCTGTTAGTTTTGTACAATATTGTTAAGGTTATATAGTAATGAGAAGTATGTTTTTAATATTTTTTTATTTTTTTATAGTCTGCAATTACTTTCCGTGTAATCAGTGGTATATACTCAGGTGTAACTACTGTTGAATTAGACAATCTTGCAGCTGAAACTGCAGCAACAATGACTACTAAACATCCAGATTATGCGATATTAGCTGCACGAATTGCAGTCTCTAATCTTCATAAAGAAACAAAAAAAAGTTTTAGTGGTATGAAAAATATTCAATTTATATTCTTTTGTCGTTTTTTAATTCAATATTTTCTTTCATTTTCTTTCATTTTTAGAAGTAATACAGTCCTTATATAACGTAAAGGAACAATATTCAAATGAAAGCAGACCTGTTATTAGCGAAGAATATTACAATATTATACAAAAAAATGCAAATAAATTAAATTCCGCAATAATTTATGATAGAGATTTTAGTTATAATTACTTTGGTTTTAAAACACTTGAGAAAAGTTATTTATTAAAGATACATGGGAAAGTTGTTGAAAGACCACAACATATGCTAATGAGAGTTGCAGTTGCTATCCATGGTGAAAATATTGATAAAGCTATAGAAACATACAACTTTTTATCAGAACGTTACTTTACTCACGCATCTCCAACACTTTTTTCTGCATGTACTAGACGACAGCAAATGTCTAGGTATATTTATCAAGATCAAAATAAAGCATATTTACTTAAAGTGATAATTTAATGCTCATATTTTTCAGTTGTTTTTTACTAACAATGAGTGATGATAGCATTGAAGGAATTTATGATACATTAAAAAGATGTGCACTTATTAGTAAATCAGCTGGTGGTATTGGACTTAATGTACATTGTATTCGAGCAAGAGGTACACCAATAGCTGGTACACTTGGTGTATCTAATGGTTTGATTCCAATGATCAGAGTATACAATAATACAGCTCGGTATGTTGATCAAGGAGGAAATAAAAGACCAGGAGCATTTGCTATATATTTGGAACCATGGCATGCAGATATCTTTGAATTTTTAGATCTTAAAAAAAATACTGGTAAATTCATCAACGATTTTGTGATTACCTATTTTAACAATCATTTTATATTTCATATATGCTGATAATTGACAGGTAAGGAAGAACATAGAGCAAGAGAATTATTCTATGCTCTATGGATACCTGATCTTTTTATGAAACGAGTTTTAGAAAATGGTGTATGGTCTTTAATGTGTCCACATGAATCTCCTGGTCTACCTGATGTTTGGGGCGATGAATTTGAAGCTCTCTATACGCGGTATATTAAATTAAATTTTATTAATAATACATAATAAAATTTATTAGCTATATTAAATATTGGCAATTGATTCATTAGATACGAGAATGAGAAAAGATATAAACGTCAGATTCAAGCTAGAGATTTATGGACATCTATTCTTGTCGCTCAAGTTGAAACAGGAACTCCTTATATGCTTTATAAAGATCATTGCAATCGTAAATCAAATCATCAAAATATAGGAACAATCAAAAGTAGTAATTTGTGTACAGAAATCGTACAGTTTTCCAGTCCAGATGAAATCGCTGTGTGTAATTTGGCTTCAGTTGCGGTCAATATGTTTGTAAATCCTGTTAATCGAACATTTGATTTTCAAAAACTTTTGCAAGTCACAAAAATTATTACTTGTAATCTAGATAAGATTATCGATGTTAACTATTATCCAGTTCCACAAGCGAAAACATCAAATTTTAGACACAGACCTATAGGTAGGTATTTCTGTTATGTAAAATGTGAAGTATAAAATTTGAGTATTTTAAAATGTTTATCATATATATTTTAGGGATTGGAATTCAGGGTCTCGCAGATGCATTTCTTTTAATGCGATATCCATTTGAAAGTGAGGAAGCACAAAAACTTAATATTCAAATATTTGAAACACTATATTACGGTGCTTTAGAAGCTAGCTGTGAACTTGCTGCAGAGAAAGGAACATATGAAACTTATAAAGGTAGTCCAGTCAGTAAAGGAGTGAGTAAATTATGTATAAAAATAATTTGTTACAATAGCATTGATATATCACAATATACTGATTATTTATGTATTTCCAGATTTTACAATATGATATGTGGAATGTTACTCCAACTGATTTATGGAATTGGACAATTTTAAAAGAAAAAATTGCTAAACATGGAGTTAGAAATTCTTTACTAATTGCACCTATGCCAACAGCATCTACTGCACAAATTTTAGGAAATAATGAATCCATAGAACCATATACCAGCAATATTTATGCAAGAAGAGTTCTGTCTGGAGAATTCCAAATTGTAAACCCTCACTTACTTCGAGATCTAACTGAAAGAGATCTTTGGGATGAGAACATGAAAAACGAAATTATAGCAAATAATGGTTCTATACAGGTAAATACTTTATATAAGTTGAAAATGCATAGTAATGCATTACTGAAATATACACAAAAAAAGTTATTTTTTATTAATCTGTATTTCGTAGAATATTGAACGTATACCAGATGATCTAAAAATGCTTTATAAAACAGTTTGGGAAATATCACAAAAAGTAATCTTAAAAATGGCAGCAGATCGAGGTGCATTTATAGATCAATCACAGTCATTAAATGTTCATATGGCTAAACCAACAACAGAAAAACTGACTTCAATGCATTTTTATGGCTGGAAAATGGCAAATATTCTTAATTTTTATTCTTGTTACTTTATACATTATTTTAATAGAATTTATTTATTCACGTGAAAACGCTTTGCAGGGTTTGAAAACCGGTATGTACTATTTAAGAACGAAACCGGCCGTAAATGCTCTTCAATTCACAGTCGATAAATCAAAATTACGAAACGCAAATACTATTAACCCTTGTCAGTCTAGTAATTCTGAAAGTGGTAATGAGGAGGAACTCAACTCTTCAAAAAGTGGATGGTTACAAAATCAAAACAACGAAAGCATAGACAATGTACTCGCATGCTCTCGCGAAAATGGAGATGCATGCATGGCTTGCGGATCATAAATATAAATATTTGTTATATTTTGTACTTAAGTTATCATTTTTATAATCATTGTACATGTGATGAATGTTATATTTAAGCATAGTTTTTGTAATACTATACTAAGTTTTGAAAAATTGTAAAATAAAATTTGCCTTTGATTTCGTTTGTTTCTTTATTTTACTTAATACTTACTATTTGTTATTAAAATTCGAATAAATTAGAATGCAGAGAGTATAATTCAAAATTTCGCGCGATACAGGATAGTCAACTAAATCTAAGTAAATGTTGATCACCGTTCTTCGTATGCTACAGTCGAGTGTTCAGGAACAGCGTCACTACGGTAGTCAAGTAAAATGTCAAAATTACAAGCGTGAAGACGTACATAGTTGCGTATCAGCTTGATGTCGAGTAAATTTCATTAAAGATCTAGAGTGAATACATTCATTTTGGACTCATTTGTGAGTGATTCGATATTGTGCCGATTAAATATGTAATGATTTTGTTTTCTGATCAAAACAATAAGGAAACATTAATAAAAGAGACTTCTTCTATAACCAATTTTAAGCATTAATGTCCAGCTGATGTATTTTAACGTATTTGACAGTTGAAATTGCGCAATTGTTGCTAAGATTTTCTTATGAGTCTTTTTACGCAATTTATTTAAATTGCCGTATAGAATGGCGGATTTGGATGACTTATTTCATTTAGATCAATACATAGGTCCAGAATCTCTTACAGAATTGTGTTTCCAAGTGATCTGCAAAAATTTAGACATTATCTCGGTGAGGGATAAGCATGACTACCGAAATCTTTTGAAAGGAGTGGTTTTCCCAAGCGAGATATGCGATAAACTTATTGAATACGTTTTACGAAACGATCCGGATGAAGATCACGATCGTTTCTTTACGATTTTCAAAAATGTATGGATAACCAAACTTAAACGCGTCAAAGTTGTAGGATCCAATATAACTGATGATTCAGTACAGATCTTTACAAATCATAAACTTGTGAGATTAGAATTAACAGACTGTCCTAATTTAACGAATTTATCTATTAACTACATAAATGCAAATGCAGAAAATTTACATACTTTAGTATGTCGTGGAACTTCTATGATCATTCCAGAAAAACTTATAGGTAAGAACATTTGGTTGTTTATTTTCATTCAGTAATTACATATATTGTGATTTTAATATAAATCTTTATTGAGACACCTAGTATCTTATATCTTATATAAATTTTTCTTACTAATAATCAAAATTATGTGTATTTTATGATAAGAGTAGATATACATTATTCTTCAAAATGATAAGTGACAATAAATATTGTTACTATCATTAAGGTGCAAGTTTTATATTATGAATGAAATATGTTATTATTATGAAATTTAATGATTGATATATTTAAAACATCTAATTATCAGTATTATTTGCATTTAATTGAGAGATGTTAATTACATTTTTTAAATTATTGATATGTTTATTTAATAGTAAAATTAATATATGTGTATGTTTTTTTGATTGTTAGAATACCAGAAACAAGGATATGTATTTAAAATACCAAATTTAAGGACCTTGGCTTTAGAATATGTTCCAATTTGTGCCTCAGAATATAACATGCTCTTGGCTGGATTAACAAATTTAACAAATTTAGATTTGTCTAATAGTTTTGATGTGGGCACTTTTGATTTTTTCCATTTGGTTCCCAATTTAATATCCTTAGTTTTATATAATGTTAAAATTATTTCTCAAGCACAAGCTTTTGTTAGCAATATATGTCATTTGAAAAATTTAAGGTAACTATTTATTTATCTTTTATATGATAGAATAAAATATTGTATTCAAATTTTTTAATTTAATATTTTTAAAATTAGGCATTTGGATATATCTCAAATTAATCCAGAAGATGGAATATTTACAAACCCTAATACAATCTTGTCTGATATAATAAATGGTTTGCCTCAACTAACTTCTTTAGATATTAGTGGTACAAATCTAGCAGGGATAGAAATTGTAGATCGTGGAATACAAACAGTTGAACATTCTTTCTACTCTGACATATACAATAATAATCTTTGTGACATACCAGGTCTTATTTCAAGAGTAGATAGACCTTTACAATTTTTAGGACTCTATGGAGCAAACGATGCACCCTGTAGGCGACGTAATATCCCAGCAAAATTGGTAAATAAAAGCAATATTTTATAACAAGTATATAATAATATTGCATAACTTATCATTATTTATTCTATCCTTTAAAATTTTAGATTGCAGGAAATGCAAATGAAGATCAAATATTAGTTGCAGCTCATGTTTATATGAATAATAAAGAGGATTTAATGTTAAAAGTAATAAGTGATTTATATCATATGTACAGATATGAAAATTGTCATAGGATGGATCAAGCACTTTGTGCAGTGTTAGAAGCAATGGAGAAATATCCTACTCAAAAAGATATACAAATATCTGGAAGGTATTTAATTACATTTGTATGATTTTTGCACATTTAAATCTATTATATATCTTCAAAAAATTTAGTATGCGTATTGTTTATACTTAACAGTGCAGCATTGTTTTATATTGTGAAAATGAAAGAAAAAGGCGAATTAGAAGCCAGATTGAAAAAAAGAATTGTCCGTACTCTTCTCGTTGGAATGAGTATTCATAAAAATGAAGAAACTATGATGCGCAATGGCTGTCTAACATTATTCCAATTCCGATTACCACAAGATGTAGTACGTATTATTTTATAGCAATAACGTTATGTTATTTATCTAATATATTTTAAGAAATGTTGCTAATTCTTATTTACATTTCATCAGATGTCACACTATGAAACACTGGTAAAACTACTTTTGCATTTAGCTAAACATGCACAACAGGAAAGTTATATTCAACGTATTGGAATATTTCTTTTAAATACCCTAGCATGTCAAGTAACAGGCAGAGAAAAACGTTTATTAGGCAATCTCGGTTGTATAAAGACAATGCTTGAACTAATTAAATACAGAGTTGAATCTAGAACATTTGATGATGTTATGGAAGTAGCTTGGTCAACTATGTGGAATGTGACTGATGAAACTCCTATAAATTGTCAACGATTTTTTGAAGAAAATGGCATGCTACTATTCTATAAATGTGTGAAGGTATACAATATTAATCTAATTTATTAAGTTATTATTATTAAATTTATTATTAAGTATCAAATAAAAACAATTATGTTGTTTTTACAGCAATACTCTCGTAAAGAAGAATTATTAAAAAATATGATGGGATTACTTGGTAATGTGGCTGAAGTACAAAGTCTTAGAGTGCATCTAATGCAATTACCATATATGGTTGTTTTTACAGATTTAATACGTACTGTTAGAGAAAGCATTGAGGTATTTTATACTTATATCATAATAAATATATTTAATATTTATATTTTTATAATATTTAGTATATATTTTTTTGTTATTAGGTACCATATAATGCAGTTGGCATATTAGCTCACATAGCATCTGATGGTGTTGGAGCATGGACAATAGAAAAACCTAGTCGGGATGTTGTTCTTGAACTTATGGTTGAAGCTATTGAACGATGGGATATATCATCAGAACGTAATATTAATTATCGTTCATTTTTACCACTATTACGTTTGGTAGATATATATCATACACCACAATGTCAACATTGGGCAGTTTGGGCTCTTGCTAATCTTACAACTGTTTATCGTAAGTATATATATATTGTAAAATTTAATTCTATCTTAATCTATATTTTCAGATATAAAAAAATTTTTAAATTTAAATTTAAATTTTATTATTTATGCAACAACATATAGTACTAACAAGTTTTATTAAAACTATGATTACTTTAACAGCCCATAAATATTGCATATTAGTTATTCGAGAAGGAGGCCTGGAGAAATTGAATACTTTAATCTCAGATCCAAGACCATATGAACGTATAAAAGAACTTGCCCATATTGTAATTGAAAATTGTAGTCATTATAGTAGCAACTCCAATGACATGAATGTTCATTCGCCTTTAGATGAAGATTATATATATAGTTCTGATGGTTGAAACCCGATTTTCATTATTACAATTCAAACATCATAAAAAGTAGAATGTTTTATGTCTGTAATAAAATATCTTTTAAAAAAATGAGTGTGAGTAAGATTATAAAACATACATGCGTTGATTTGCCAAATTGTAAATTTCAAATTGAGTACTCAGACAATCTTACTTGCACTTTTACAACATAAACATTTCATTGCATGTTTTATTTATTACATATTATGAAATATGTTTTAACTATGAGTGAAAATATTAACATTAATGATATTATTAACAAGAAACTAATTAGTTAATAAAATATTTTTGATGCTCATAATCAATATTCAAATTCAAACATACTTCTTATTTATGTAAATAATCACGCTGTATTATAAATAAGACAAAAACTAAAATTAGATTGAAACTATTTGTTTAAATAATAATAATAGATTTCAAAACTTATATTAAGTTTCTTATATCTATATGAATCATTTGTAGATATTTGTATTATAAACAACTTTATTAGTTTCCATTATATTTTTTTTTTTTTTTTTTGATAAAAAATGTTTA
Organism: Frieseomelitta varia; assembly: GCF_011392965.1. Classification (NCBI taxonomy): domain Eukaryota; kingdom Metazoa; phylum Arthropoda; class Insecta; order Hymenoptera; family Apidae; genus Frieseomelitta; species Frieseomelitta varia. Next base: position 198,235 of record NW_025110664.1, read on the forward strand.
AAATAAAAAAAAATACATTAGACTCTATTATGTAAATATAACTAAAATGAAATAAGATGAATTAGGTTTACAAATTTGTACATCTCTATTATTAAAATTAAAATTCTTTCAAATAACGATACTGTTGTTAAAATTAAGCCATAAAACGAACATTATAACTTGAACTATTTGTAGATTTTAGTTATTACTTACACAGCTAGCAAAATATCTGCGTGAATGATTATCTAAATGATTGTTATTGTAATCGTTATGTAACATTAATGTATGCGTGTAATAAATTGCAAAAATTCTTGATTTGTTTAATCTATAACATAAAGTCACATTGACGCCCCTTTCCATTTTTTATTTCATACAATTTTCATTTTTATTACCTAAATGATCAACATGGTAAAATCTTTATCGTTTTTTATAAAATATTTCATTTTAATCCTTGTATGTATAAAATATACTATATATGTAAGTACTAGGAAAATGTGATTTACAAAAAACATATTTCATTACCTAATACTTAAAGATTTTATATAATAATAAATAGTTAAAAATATTCATCTATTGCTTTGTTTAAAAATATTATTTTAATTGCATTATTTTATCATATTTTGTTATACGTAAAATGCATCTGTTGAATTTGTTGGAGCGCATAGGTATTTTAGTGCCAAGTAGTTCAATTTTTTAAATGATGATTCCTTAAAAATATACTATATATTATGAACAAAAAATTAACTTCTCAAAAATATTGGAATAACATAAAATAATATATTTTTGTTAAAAATTATCAATTCAGTGTAAGCTACACAATTACATGCGATAGATGTACGTTATTAAAACATGAGTCAAGTTGATGCTAACTTCCGGTTCGGTTCCTTCATTCCGAACGGTCGTTAGAATTTGGAAGAAGAGTGACGCCACAGCCTTTAGGGAAGACGACATTTTACGTGTATCGCGCGTCCACGGCATGTTTGAGAGATTCTGTTCTAAATCCTTAAATTTTATCATAGAAGTATCAACTGATAAAATCTCACAAAAGAAAAATCACGTATTTTAATAAGGTAAGTAACGTCTTATAATATAAACGTATTTTTCTAAATAAATGATGATTCTAAAATTCTCGCAAAGTGTGGCCATTAATTTGAACAAAGAAGAAAGTTATTGATTTTCATACTAGAAATATTATTAGTTTTTAAAAAAGATTGTATATTTTATCACTGAAATGTAAATATATTGTTTCATGATTATAATACTTATTAATTGTAATAAGTGTCGAAGCACTTTGTTCGAAGTCATGCATAATTGCGAATAGCATGGAATACATATTTTATAATAACATTATTTGTCAAAAAGTATATTTCACAGTTTATTAGTACTATTTATTAGTATCTCCATATATTTGTGCAAAAAATTTGTTATTGTTTTAATAATTTAAATAGATAATGATGGAGATTTTATCCTTGTGTATTATTGTGTTGAAAACAGTATATATTAACAAATTTTTTTCAAATATTTTGTTAATTTACGTTACATTATATTAAAATAATACATAAATTCAATTAATGTATAACTATGAATATACTTCAGTGTTGCAAAGTAGTAGAGTTCGCTAAAATTTTTAATTTGATCAACTGATTAATATTTATGATTAATGAAATCAATCGTCGAGAAATCAGCGATTGATTTAATTGATTAATAGTATTAATTGTCAGTCAATTGTTTATTACATTGGATTTGATAATAATTTCATTTCATATTTTGAAATTAATAAAAATTTGAGCATAACTTTAGAGTTAAGATATTTAATAGAAAAATAAAACATATTCTTGTTTTATACTGTCAAAAAATATTGAAAGATATAGATGGACGCATTTAGTTATAGGCTTAATTAACTTGAATTTTGAATTCCTTCAACATTAAATAAGTAATAATAAAAAATATATTTTGTTGCATTAAGCATTAACATTATTTGAATGTTCGCGGATTTAGAGAGAGAAACTTTATCATTTTTCTATACATCATTGCAAGGTATCTTGACCTCTAGCTGCGAACAAGAAGACACATAGAAAACATTAATTTTGTTACAAAAATCATTTTAACAATTAATCATTAATGAGTTATCTAACTGACAATTAAAGTAATCTTTAATTAATTTTTTATCCAACTCTACAATTTAATACATGAACATTTTTCACATATTTGATATCTATAATTTATGTTAATCCTAAATGTAAGGGACACGACCCAGGTAGTATCGTAAATATGTCGTCTTTAACAACGTGGACCCAGAACATAATACTGTTCAGGGCTATGAGGTACTTATCAAAAACCCTTGGTTGCCCTTGACCGTGCAAACTGCAGTAAAACAATATACTTTCTGATCCCTTGACCAGAAAGGGATACAAAGGGAGTCTAGGTATATAAGGATCGACTCCAACGCACAGTAACCATTAGTTTTTCTCATATTGAGGGTCCATGTTGTGTCTATCCGCGTGTATTGCCTGTTCGTGCCTCGTACTTCTCTTCGCAAGTATTTGTTATAATAATTAGTGTTTGGACTATTGTTCCTTGTGTACATTACTGTAAATATATTAGTAAAATAAAACTTTCTAAACTAATTATGACCTATAGTCATCATAAATGCAAGTTTGCTGTAAATTATGCAAATATAAATTTGAATTTATTTAGATTTTGCATTTTGTTATTTGTATATCTTTTCTAAATATATATATAATGCATCATTTTTATTATTATGTAACAAATTTTCACGTATTTTGATCTTAGATATTTATTTCTACAATAAATGTAGGAAGTACTGTATTAAATATTACTACCAATTAAGTGGTATTTATTTTTGTATCATTTTGAAAAATAATGTTTGATTTTTATGTATAAAGCTTAGTATTAATTATAAAGTATAATTTGTGTATACTTTTTTTATTTTTATAGCTCTAGTATGAGTTCCCGTGGCCGTGGATTTAGTTCTAGAGGAGGCAGTTCTTATAGGGGTAGAGGAGGTAGTAGTGGAAATGAATGGAATAGTGGATCTACAGGAGGAAATATGTCTAGCAGAGGAGGTTACTCCTCGTCTAGAGGAGGCAGATTTAAATATTCAACCACCAGTTATGATTCTCGTTCAAAATATAACTCTGGTTAGTTTGTTTTTTTATAACATATTTTCTATATAGAAACAATATAAAATTTATATAATTACAATAATATTATAAGTTAACAATATTTTTATCATAAATAATATTAATAATTATTTCTGTTTACAATAGGAGGGTCTGAAAGATATTCTAGTAGAGGAGGAAGAGGTGAACATTCAAATAGCTATAAAAGACCAAGAGTAAGTATATCAATAAATAATCATAATTTAAAAAGATATCTACATAAAGAATGAATATTGATTTATTCGTTTATTTTATTTAGGATTCTTATTCTGGGAGAGATGAACATCGATCATCAAGCGATTCAACTCGAAAAAGGATGAGAAGCGATTCGTACCAGGTATGTATCTCATAAGTATAAGTTAGTGATATTTTTATTAAAAAACACCTCAAATAAGTGTTAGTCTATTTTGTTTCAATCTCCTGCCGTGCTGTGGTCAAGAATCATTTTTTCATCTTGAAAGCCCTGCTTCACAAAAGTTCAAATTTTTTAATTACATAGCATGAACAAACGATGGTCCTGAAAGATTTCATTAATAAAATCTCAGTATGAAATTAAAGTATTTTGTTGCATATAAAAAATATTTTCAGGACACTCGTCCAAACACTTACATTTAAAAAAAAAATGTAACAGTAGGCAAGGCATTCATAAGTCGTCATACTTTCCTTTCAAGCGACGAGCCAACGGCTACTTGAACACCCATTCTTTTTGCGTTGGGACACTACTGGTGGAACACTGCGAAAACATCACATAATTAAAAGATGAAATACACCTAGACGGTACTTAATTATTGCCTGCACACAGTTGCATTAAATATTGAGAACAACTTGAACAGTATCAGAGCCAACAGACGAATAGATAAATATATGTATATATATATATATATATATAGAAATATGAATTTTAAAATGCCAATATTACATCAGTATTGTTCTCTATGTAAAACAGTATGTGCAACTGAACCAATTTTCTGTACAATACAGATCAATTATTGAAGTTGAAAACATCCCTGCATTGCCGCACCGCAAAAATTTTTAACAAATACTGCTCTATACAATTTTCTAAATTACATCAATTAAAACTTATCATTGAGATAATGAAATAAATTGTTAATAACGTCAAATCGTAGACCTTTCCAATATAAAGGACATACATCCTAAGTTATGTTCAATTGAAAATGACTGAGAAACATCAACCTTTTTTAAATATATGTGTCTCTACCTTATATCTACAGATTGAAGCTAGAATATGTGCTGGAAAGCTTTACAAAGCAGTGAAAGTACACAAAGTATATTTTTCACATTTTATCCTTACAGCAAATGTATAAGGATATAACATTATATATAACTACAATTTTATTAGTTTTATTTGATTTCTTGGTTTATATAAGTATGCGTGAGGCATTGAACATTACATGAAAGAGTGCTTTACAAATATGAATATATAAAAACAGATCTATCTTTATTAAAATTGGAAAGGTCTATCAACAACTAACCCAGAATCATGCAGAATTCAATTCATTTGATATCTTCAAGCAAATGAATGCTGATCAAAGCTACTATTCAGAGCTCGTACCTATGAAATGAAATGATAAGACTCCTCTTACATTTTTGAAAACTAAAAAATCGTCTCTAATAAAATAAATAAAAAAAAGCGGTATGCAAAGTTATTTATATTTGAAATATGAAAAATAAAAAATAACTTAGGTGCTTTTCAAGCTTAGGCGAGGTAAATAATATTTTGGTGATCCAACGGGAATGGGTGTAGTGACCGTAACAGTACGAGGTTGGATGATTTTGTACTAAACGATTGGCACTATAATGAGTGGTGGTAAAATAAGGGAGTGCAAAAGAATCAACTTGGAATGGAATTAGAAAAAAAAAATATATGGAGAATATCTGATAGGAGGGAACAAAGGGGAGGAAATATATATAGATTAAAAGAGAGAAGGGCAGGAAAAGAGAAAGATACAATGGGAAGGAGCACAATTGAATTTGATTTGGCAGGGTGGAGGTAGCGGTAGCGGCTCTCAGAGGTATTCTTCGTCGTATGGTGGTTCATCTACATCAGCTCCTTATGACGATAATAAGGGATCATCGTCTTCGGCCGTGTATGAGGACAAGAGACAGAGCGAACGTGCCTCGTCATACCATCGCTCAGAGGACCGCCATTCAGCATCACGGAGCTATGCACCTCCACCACCCCCTCGAATTAGTGAAATGGCACCTCCAACTCAGAGATATAATTCGAGCCGAGGGCGAATATCGCATCAAAGCTCAAACTACAGAGGTCGCATTTCAACTCGCGGCAGCGGTAGAGGGGGTGGATTCCATCGTATGAGCTCTCGATCGGACGTCATCATGGCTCGCAAGCGTACTCTACACTCGCTCGACTATCGACGCAAGCTGCTAGGATCGCGATCGCGAGACTACATCCAGCGTGTGCGCATGACAACAACCAAATTGCGCAGGAGGTAATTAATTAATAAATCACTTACCAACCGCAATACCGTCCTAGTAGCCTGCTTGCTTATTTGTCAGTAAACGAACTGACTATATCTGACTACAATGACTTGAAAGTCAAGACGATGATAGATATATAAATGGTAAAAGAAAACACAAAAAATGACACAAATGATCGCACGAAACCAATATTGTACTGCCGAGAGGCAAACTTTTCGCAGGGTTCTAAATAAAAAATAAAATAAAAAAAAAAAAAGGGAATTGATACAATGCGTATATCATCAAAATGTAATTACTTTTGATATGAGAACTACTATAATACTTGTACTTTACGAGATCATTATTTATCATTCTTACACATAGCGGTGATTAAAACCAGTATAAGAACGTTGTTTCTTATATACATATATATATATAAATATTTTAAAACGCGAAAATGCGGAGACATAAGAGCACAATGCAGAGCAAAAAGGCTGAATAGTTAAGACCTTTATTGCAATACGAAATGCATTCATTATGGGGTATAAAAGAAAAACAAATACTATCGCGATATTTGCTGTATATCAACTATAAGAAAACAAAATTTTGGTTGATATAATGAAAGACAAAGGAAACAGAACAAGACGAAGGGAAATAATGTAAGTCAAAACAAAATTGCTGTGTCGTTAGTAGCGGTACTACTAGGCTATCCGGAAGTAAAAAGGAGTCAGGATCAGGAACGAGCATGAAGGACAAGGATAGAGAGATGACCAAAGCTATTAACGCTGAATTTTCCGATGACGATGAAGAAGATGATGATAACAAAAGTAATTGGGATGATGATGACAAGGTAACTTCATAGGGCTGATAATATTTGCTCCTATTGTCTATATGCGTATTGTGTGCTAATAATGGCAATACTTACTGTAATATTTACCGACATTAATTCAGCCACATGAACGTGATGATGATGAAGAAGAAGAAGAGGAAGAGAAAAAGAAAAAAGATGAAAAAAGAAAGAAAGAAAAACAAGATCGGGAAAGACAAAATACCGAAGATGAAGAAGAGAAAGAGGATGAAGTGAAAGATGAAGATGATCGGAAACATGAGGTGAGACAGATTAAAATAAATTTTACCATTTCAATTATTATCCATTACAATGAACATTTGTTATGTATATATTTTTAGGATGATGAGGACGATGGGGATGATGAAGAAAGAGATGAAAATGATAAAACAGATCATGGTAGAACTACTGGTTCAGAAGAATTACCCAGTAGAAGAGACGGAAAGAAATTTATTAAATTAACTTGTCCACATTGTGCTCATCGTAGTGTTACTTTCAAGGAATATTCTCTACATTTGTATTCGGGCCGTCATAGTGCAGCAATGAGACGAATTGCATCACGGCATAAAGCAACTCTGACCCGTATGCGTGTTTTACAACGACAAGAACAACGACGTGTTGAGGCCCGAGATGCTGCGCGTGGTACTTTGCCCTCTCGTACCATGTTCTGTCCGATCTGTAAACTTAATTACCGTTCTCTTAAAGCAATACATCAGCTATCAGATTCCCATCGTCAAATGAAGCGATTCCTTACGCCATTTTGCCGTACTTGTCGTATCCAATTTCGATCACCAATGCTTTTTGAAACTCATATGTGTTCTTTGGATCACATTAAGGTATTATTCTTGTTACGATATTAAATTCTTTGAAACTCTAATATTATATTTTATACCTGTGTATCTTTCAGAGGAAAAATGCATTGAAAGAGAGAATGAACGCCGGCAATGGCGAAGCAGAGGCCGATTCGAGTGGACCTGAAGAGGATGATAAGGAAGTTAATCTCGACAATTTTATGACTCTCGATTCTGTAGGTGATGTTGATGGTACGTGCAATTATTAAACGTTTTACTTTCTCTAATAAATATTCGGTATTAATAATTAGATAAACATAATTTTCAGCAGAAGATGAAGAGTCTCCCGAGAAAAAAAAAGAAAAACCAGAAAGTGAGGGCACAAACGACACAGAAAAGAAGCCTAAAAGCAAACAAATGATTAAAGTTGGGGCAGAATACATAAAACGTGTTGAAGTACAGTTTTGTGAATTGTGTAAGATATATCTACCACGTAGTGAAAATAGTGAAAGAGCAATAGCACTTCATTGTTCAACCAGAAGTCATCTTAAACGGTATAAATTTAAAATAATAAATTTATAAAAATTCTTGCTTTTGTTTCGTTAATTATTGATCTAAATATAATGTGTTATGCAGATATGTGCGTGATAATGATGATAAAGCATTGCGAAGGCAAGCAGAAAGAATACATCTGCAATCATCGTCATCCACTAATAATACTTCTACTCCAAACACTGTAAATACAGAAAATGTTAAATCTCCAACTAATTCTGAACCACCATCTACAAATAACACTTTGCCAGTAACCACAACTGATGGCACTAATACTACTGAATTGGGTAAAGCAATTGAGCAAAAAGGGACTATTGAATCAGAGAAAAATATGAAAGATAATAAAAATGGACAAGCGGAAGAAGATGATGATGATGATTATCCTGGCGATAGTGGTGATAAATTGTGGGATGATGTTGATAAAGACTTGGGCGATATTTTAAGAGAAACAGAAGCAGGAGGTAAATCTAGCGATGATGAGGATTCTCGTTATGATCGTTTTCGTAATTCAGATAAGAAACAACAACATTCTGGCAAAGACAAAGAAAGGGATAGCGAAAAGAATGAGATAGATGAGAAAGAAAACATAAAAAAACAAGAGCTGAAAGTAAAAATTGAAAAAATAGATATGTAAAGTCCAAGAATTACTAGTACGTTTCAACCATATCCTAATGTGATTTTAATTTTTTCTACAAAAATATGTGAACTGTAGAAATACACACATATATACATACACACACACATACATACATACATACATACATGCATACATACATCGGGATTTCATATGAAAGTTATTTTTGTAAGATTAAACAGTTATTTTCAATCAAATTAACAAAGATCTATGTACAATACTATTTTTTTTTTTTATAGGTTTGTTGTAAAAATGTTGTAAAAATGTGTCATTCAAATAATGTTTATTTCATATCAAGTTACAACTATATAACTTCGTTTAGATTGTTATTTACCAAATATTGGACATGCTTGAAATGTACACATCGATATAAACTTCATAATGTTCAATTCCTTTGTAATTCAAAAAGTCACTATGTACGCACATTTAGTGACATTAATGTTAGTAAAAACTGTAAAAGAAATTATTCATGTAAGCATGTTAAGTATAGTTGTGTAAAAGTAGCGGTTATTTGTGCATTACGAATTGGATGAAAATCTGCAGAAAATAATTAAAAAAATTTCAATTAATTTTTAATTGTAAATGAGCATATTAAAAAATCAATGAAACTTGTCATATATAGATAAGTATAATAAATATTATATACATCTTAATGTTTTGTTTTCTGTGTTTATCTTATAATTCAATAAAGTAAGCAAATTTTCCTACAATTATTGGCATTCATTAAATAAGTTTTTGTTTTTATTAATTTTATTATATTTGATTTGTATAACTTACATTTATTACTTTTTCTTGCTTGATGTATTATATACAGATATTTGTATTTTCATCGATCTTCACAAGATGGCATAAGATCAACTCAAGCTACATCATTTTTTAATGTTATAAGTTGTGAAAAGGCTATATTGCACTGATACGTTATTTTTACCACTTTATTATAAAACATGGGAAAGAAAAGTACAGTGTAATATTTATAATATAAAGTTGTAAATTTTTTTATTTTGTATTATTTTCTTGCAGTTATACACCTTACATATTTCCTATTTTGTATCTTAACCTTGATTAAAAAATAATTGTCATTAGTTCAATGGCAAATATAACTTCAATGTTGTCAATAGGACGACATGATATTTGTTCTGAAGATATTGCCAACAATTGCATAAATGTAACTGGTAATGATTGTAATAATTCAAAAACATTGGAAGATTTACAATGTTTTGTATGTGATGCAAAAATTCAAGGACGTTATTATGCTTTGGCTACATGCAGAACACAGATATCAAGAACTAGAGTAATAGAAAAACTTGGAGAATTAGTTGGTGAAAGGTAATATCTCATTATGATATTTGTGTGTACATAATTTAGTATGTATTTCAGTTACTGCTTTAAAATGATTATATTTTACAATAGATATATGGTAGTGATATCAGAAGATGATGTAATTTGTCGAAGTTGTGCTAATCTTATTAATACACTTGATAAACTTGATGTTGAAATGTGTAATGTACGTGATAATATTTTGAGATTCTTGGAACAAAAATATTCTTTAGAAAAGGGAGAGCTTCTTGGTAATGAGAAACAAAAGCGTTCTCAACCACCACAGATTACAAAATGTAACAATCAAGCTGTAACTAATTATCCAACTAGGAAAGATGTTACCTTATCCTCAAATATTACTGAAAAATCCAAACATAAAAAGAATAATATTTGGTTGCAATGTGATAAGTGTCAATATACCACACTTCATAATTCATTTATGGTGCATCATATTAGGGATCATATTAAACAAAAAATATTTTGTGATAAATGTGGTGTGCAATTTTATGAAAGTCAACAAGACTCACATAATTGTAATATGAAAGAACATATAAGTGATCAGACTAAAATTCAAGATAAACAAGCAGGTTTCTCAAACTGTTTACTTTTAATATGATAAAAATGAACTTTTATTCTCAGTAAATTATATTCTAAGTGCCTTTCAGAATCATCTTTAAAAAGTATTGATGAAACTATATTGGATATTCCAATTTTGGAAAGAAATGTACAGCAAAATGTACCAATTATGACTATTGAAACATATTCTGGATCACAAATTTCAAATCATAATGAAAATATTCCTATAATAAGATTATCAAATTCTGAAAATTTATCAATACAAAATATTTTAACTTCTGGTAAGAATTTCAGATTTATATCTAATTGAAAAATATTTTATTACAAAACGTTTATGAATTATAGAGAATAATTCTGCAAATGGTCAACCAATATATGTACGTATTTTACAACCTGTTGAAACTAATGAAGTACCAACACATCCTACAGTGATGGTATCACATTCTGATACAGATTTAGCTATGAAGCTTAAAGATAATTCAGAAAAACAAATTTTAACATTGACAGAGGATGGTAATTTGGAAATGACAGAAATAGCTTGCTGGAATGACATACAATCATCAGAGTCACAATCCAATATAATGTTTCAATAAGTCAATTTATTAAATTAGATAAAAATTTTATTTACTTATTTTTATCAATACCATAAATAACAGTTATTTACATTTGCAATAACATACTTTTTTTTTTATTTTAATAACCAACACGTATTTTTCATATGTTGATTTCTTTTGTTTCTTTGTCACTGCCGCTTGTTTGTAAATTGAAAACTACTTTATTTGTTTAGTAGTTTCCAATCATCATTTTTCTGATTTCATTTAAGATGCGATAGCTTCTTTGTTATTTAGACACCGAATGGAAACTACGTATAAATATAAAGAATTATTACAAAGATAAAAATGAAATTTTTTTTTATAATATAAGAAACAAATATAATACGTTGAATAGTTTAATATATTAAAACTATGTCAAATTTACCTTAGAATCAAATGTTCTATCTTAAAAATATACCACCAATAATATTTTGTATACTGTCATATCGTGTACAATATCGAATATGTTTTTAATATTATCGTTTGTAATATCTATTCCAGTTTTTATAATATCCTGGATACCATGGGAAATTCCAGAAGCAACATTTTCAATGTTATCAACTATACGTCCAATAATATTATTAGTATTACTCACAATGTTACTAACAACATTGTTAATATCATTCAACACATTGCCTAACAAAGTGTTAGAATCTTTTGCGACATCATAAATTACATCATCCATATCTTTCGTGACGTTTAAACCATTCAAATCTATGTTTTTCAATGGTGCATGATATTTGTAATATGCTCGAGGACATTGTGAATTTGTTTTTCAATGTCCTTAATTATATTATAAATAAATACATTGATATTGCTTGACAGATGGTGAGCCTCTTTCCTTAACATAGACAATATTTTGTTCAAAGTATCAATTTTTTCTTTAATTTCTTTGGCATGTTTTGTTTCTGCTATTGGATAATTTTATTTATAATTTGGACAATTTTATTTATGAGTTGGTGTACTTTTTCTTCCGTAAAATTCTTCATATGGTTCACAATCTGGGAAAGCTTTTTCATGAACGTTTGTCAAGGTGTTATTTATTCCGTTTTCCAAATTATCAAGTGCAGCGATAACGTTCTTAAAGGTATCTTTTATTTTGTTTTTAATGATTTCTTTCGCCTTTGAAGGTGTTTCAGTTTATTAACTCTTTAGATGTTGAAATTAATCTTGCGTTTTGCGCTTAATATCAGCTACCACTTTGGTTGTTCGTTGTATCGCTTGTTGCATATCATGTTCGATCAATTGTATCACGTTCTTCAAGAACGCGCTAGTGTCGGATTTAATATGTTTAATGTTGTTTTTAATATGGTCGATGATGTTTGATACGATATACTCTATATTTTTAAAAATATCTGGAACCGTTTGTCTTATCCGATTTAAAATTTGAGGAGTTTGATCTTTAGCTTGTGCGAGTTGCTTTTCAAGAGCTTCTTTCAAAATTTCAGCAGTATAATTGGAAATCTGAGAGAGAGTTCCTTTTATATCATTTACAACATTAGCCACTGTTTCCTTGATCTCTCTCTGATCCTCTGGTTTTTCTTTAAGTTCTTCTTCAAAATTTCTTAATTCATTCCTAATGTCAGATATTGTATTGTTTATAGCCTCTCTTGCTGCTTCTGCAATTATATGAACATTCTCTTTGATGTTCTTTATGTTTTCTTTTAACGCTTCCAGAACATTATTAATAACTCTTTGGGTTTCGTTTCTCAACTTGTCCAACTCATCTTTTATATCGTGTTTTGTGCATTCTCAATCACATGTATAAGATTTTTAGCTTTTTCATTAATTCTATGCAATTCGTTTAACGTAGCATTCTTTATATTTTCAAGAATATCGTGGGCTTTCTGTTTAGCCTTATCTATCATATTTTCCAAAGATTGGCTCGTGTTCTTTAATTTCTCCAAACTCTTCTCAACGAGCTTTTCAAATTTCTGTGTGACGTTAAAAGTGTGACTTTATCATCAAGATCTTCAAGATTTTCCTTTAATTTTTCGGAAGCTTTCGAAAGTCTGTTTTTGGCTGCTTCTATCTGTTTTTGTACGATATTTCTGATGTGCTGGAAGGCATCATCAGACTTGTTCTGAAGATCATGTAGAATATTTTTCAAAATACTCTTAACGTTGTGGAAAGCGTCTGTGGATTTATCTTCGACCAATGCGATCTGATCTTTCACATGTTGCCAAAGATGCGTGGAATCATTTGTTACATTTTGCAGACGTTTCTCGATCATATGTTTTACTATTTGGTCTACTGGATCAAATGGGAAAGTCTGTATTAAAAAACCAAAGAAAAGAGAATGATCAGATAATAGTTAGAAGAGAAAGAATCTTATTACGAAATGAAGAGATGTAGAATATCTTGTAAGTAATTAAAAATCATACATTCGTATAGTTAATGAAATTATCGAACATGATGATTTCAAAATAAAATGTTATAAATTAAAGTGTTATACGTACGAGAACAGCAGAGATGCCGAGAATGGCGAAAACTGGTAAAAACTTAAACATTATCTTCAATGATGATGTAGTTAAATAAGTTTTGAGCGAATTGTTAAAAATGTGTGCTGCGATTCGAATTCGATCACGATTTATATATCTATCTTCTCCTGTTATAATCGACATCTGTGTAAATAAAAAATGAACATATATGGAACCTATTAACAAAGTTTGAATAACAGCCATAATATTTACTTATTGTTACAATTCATAAATTAAACATCGTGTTATCTAATTCAAACAACTCGTTAAGTTTCTTTTATTTGAAAATCAAGTAACCAAGATGAACATTAAACGAATGATCGTGCGTCAAAGAAAATGCTTATCGTTAAAATAATAGATTTGATATTTTAAATTTTAATACGTAATGATTAAAATTATTAGTGATTAAATTTTCACTTTTTCCTTTCTAATGCTCAATTAATTTCATATTTGCCGCGTTATTGTTCCAATTCTCTTACTACCGTTCAATTTGTTTAATTTAGAATCGTCAAACTTCAGTATGTATTTCAATAACTATTTTTGCAAGATCTTATGAAAATTGTATGCAAATTTTAAAACGATGTAATAGCTTTTCTTATCAAACTGAAGTAAAGTAATCTGAAAATAATAAATGTATATTATATTCTTGAAACAAAATACTGGCTAGTAATATTTATCCAGCTCATTGGTAACACTGTTATTTCAAATCTTAAATGGCTGCCGTAGTAAGCGTTAAACGTTAAAACTGTCATAACGTTGTTTGATCAAGCTAATGTGCAATAATGACATAAAAATCACATAGTAATGATGGAAGAATTCAATGTTGATATTGTGCATGTTCTTCAGAATAGAGACTTTAGTGTATTACAGAAATTAATACCGTATTTGTATGACTTTCGAGCAAAAATTGCAGCTAAAGTTGAAGATGCAACTGCACATGAATCTAGTATGTACACAATATATTCTTTAATTTATAAATTTTAAACTATGTTTTTTAGATTGTAAATGTTTTGATCACGCTTTGTATCCAATTTTAATGAATATTTAAAAACTTATCCATCTCAAACTTAAAATAACCGAATATGATAAAAAATGTTCTGAGCATGAATGAATTTTAGATGAAACACTCAAAGGATTAAATAAATTCCTTAAATAATTAGGTATCGAATAGCGTATACACTTTCATGTTATTTCTACTTAAACACATGTTTCTAATAATATTTTTACATTGCTTTTCTTCTAGATTGTATAAAGAAAAGAACACAAAGTGAAAGCAAAATATCAGAATTACAACAAGAAATTGAAAGTTTAAAATCTGAAATAGATGTAACAAAATTGCAACAAAAGATTGTAGATAAAAAGATTGCAAATGGAATTAAACAGGAAGAAGAATTAGAAGAGGAAGTGAATGGTGCAAAATTAAAGAGAGACAATTTAACAATTGAAATTGTTGATTTACGTGAAAGTATTTATTACAAACATTTGTAAACATATTACAAATATATCAGTGTCATGATCTTATAAAATATTATTTTCAGAATCAGAACAAAGGAAAGCACATAAAAAATCAACTTGGGATGGCATTAAACGCGCTTGTAAAATTTATAGACAATACCTAGACTTTCATATACATTTAATCCATGAAAAAGAAGGGGAACAACTTAAAGTTTCTTTTTTTGTAAATGACCCTAACACAGAAAATGAATACTTTGTGAGGTTACTTAATTGTAATAATCAATGGAAAGGTATGCAATATACATTGATTTTTTTACAATTGTATGATACTAATCTATACGAATATATTTTCTAGTGGAACAGATTCAACCTTCGCTTAAGGAACAACATCTGACTGATTTCGAAAGAATTATTGACTTTTCTAAACAATCAAAGGTTTCAGATATGACTGCATTTCTCTGTAAACTCAGATATATTTTTACTAAATATTACTTAAATGTAAAATAAAATTGAAAGTTTATGTAGGTAAGGATATTCTTACAGTATTGACACTATTTATTATAAGAGTAAAGCCTTTATTAATAAAAATTAATATCTGAATTGTCTTATTACATATTAAAAATTTGCAACACTATACATCGCAAAACTTGACATTGGTATGGTTTTATTAAAATATATTCGTTATTAGTATAAGTATTTGTTACATATATTGTGACATGTATCTTAATGTACTATTTGCCTACAGCATAGATTGAAAACAGTAAACTGCTAATCACAGTGTAGATAAATTACTAAAGTTACAAAGAAGTTTCCATTTGATTTCTACTTATATATGGCACCTATAGTGATTTGAAATTATCTATCATGAGCGGTTAAGTTTGTTTGGAATTATTAATTTTGCTAAATTGTAAATATATTTGACTTATTTATCTATTTATCAAACAGTTGTTATAAATATTATCTAATACTCAATTATCTCAATTTCAACTTCTCATCGTCTTTAAAAGTCTCTTATAAAAAAATTATTTAATTAATAAATTATTTCGATAAAGTTCTAGTTATTGAAGTTACAACAGTCGATAGTAATAACTATTTTTTCATTTCCATGAATTAAAGAAAAGTTACATTTAATATAAAATGAATCTTTTTAAGATAAAAGAGACGAACATATAACATTATGAATAAATTTTTAATAATATTATTGTTTCAGTATTTGCACCGAAGAAAATTCTGGAAGTTTCGATTTTTGACGATTTTGATTTTATTTAAATGTATGTATTAGATTGTATCAAGAAAAATTGTGTTTACGTTGAACGGTGAAAATTTGTTAAATTCAATTTGTTTCATCGTTCTTGCGGAAAATCGAATTCTTCACTGTTTATTGTATTTTACATTCAATTTTGATATTAACATAACTACTTACGAAATATTTACGCGTCTTACTCATACATGGAAAGGGCCAATTGATTATGTATGCATAGAAGCACGTTGATAACAATTCATCCCTATTGGCAAGAGTTAACGAGAGAGTCAATTGATCGCCCACTGCCAATCAGCTCATATCGCGTACACAACGTAAGTTAACAGATTTCACTTACACTATTGACCCGCCCGATCGTTCATTTACTCGATCATTCAAGAATTTAATTAAAGATCGAAACGTTGACGATGGGAATCGATGCGTTACTATGATGTACACTAGCCGTATTCACGTTGTCTGCGTTGATCAGGTTCGATACGATTAATATCTAATGAATAATCTCTGTTTATTACATTTAATTTAAAAGTTCATTTTTTTCGCTTAAGAGAAAATAAATATTCAACTATTATACTAATGCGAGAATTCTATATGTTATCTTACATAATATAGTGGCATACTAGATATTATTCGTATGAACCGATATTAATAATGAATAATCTAAGGCAATCGGAGCACGAAAATCTTGATACACAATACGTCACATAAGCGTTACGGATAATACTTTGAAGTATGGATGATTAACGATAATTTCGAGCTCGATTAAAAGCTAATTTCATTAATCGATCCCGAAAACTTTGTATGTATGTATATGTGTGTATATTTCAAGATATTAATAGAAGTAGATGAAAATCCTAAATAATACGAGTTGGAATGCGAATTGAAATTTGTAATGAGACGTTCGAAAGATCATCTAACTCTATCTATTGTTAAACAGGACGTATGGTGTGAAAAAAATAATGGAATTAATGACTATTTACAGTGTAACGATGTCGTCTATTATAAAACAAAAACTTTAACAAATTGTTCCTGAACTTCGATTTAGACAAAGATGGTATTCCGACAACTCTTTCAGCTTGTGTTCGGCACGAATATATAACATACATGCTTTTTCTTTTTTTTATTTTTTCAGGAAATGTTACAATTCGTTTTCGAGTTTTTGTGCTCTACTATCTAACACGTATAGAGAGATCGTTCTGTCACAATAAAAGGAACAACGTCTCTCACGATATGTGATGAAAACTCGCTAAAATAAATATATATCTTTACTTAATAATTACTACAGCAAATGCAGTACACATCTACCGATTTAAAGACCGATGCAATCAGTTTTTAACTATCGATTATAGGATTAGCGACGTATGAGATGTCCCGTTAGTGTCTCATGATGTTAACGAATGCATGTGTGTGTTATTCTGTTACTATTATTATTATCATCATTATCATTATTATTATTATTATGCAGCTTCCTTTTCATTCGAATGCTTCCAAGAAATCCACGCAAGCGGATTAGATTAACGAACTAAAACGCCCGTGTCGAACTTGAAAACGAGACTGCACCAAGAATCACCCGTTTATCACAATGGCCAATAGTACCCTCGATATCCATTTCAGTGTCCATTTCATAGATATCTATCTTTGTAGCATCGTACAAACGGGCGACCGCGAGTCGAATAAATTCTTCCTCTCGATCGTTTCTTCCTTCTTGTTCGTTTCCGTTTTTTAACTTTATTGTGCCGATCGATCGTATCTTACGTTCTTTATCCTATTTCCAGTGGACTACTCGAGGGTCGCTGCGAAAGAAACATTTCCTCCGGAAGCAGCCGCCGCGGCAGCTAACAACAACGTCGGTGGCAACGGCGGAAGTGGCGACGTTTGCTCGGTGGGAGTTGAAACGGTCGTTGGACAATTATTGGCGACACCATAGACTTTGGCGTGATTGACTTCGAAAGCCACGGTCAAGTCTGCGAGTCCAGGATCGCACAACACCGGATTATCTGCAAACAAAAANAAAAAAAAAAAAAAAAAGAAGAAAAAAAATAACATCGGAACATTGCAAAAGAGGAGCTTCTTTTTCTTTCTTTCTTTCTTTTTTTTTTTTTTCTTCTTCTATGACGTATATCAAAGACAGATAAACAAAAAATTAGATAGGCGTCTGGTTGGCACACTTTCTAAGCAGAAAATTGGTCACAACCATGACGTCGCGAATAGCGAATAACGTGCTCCGAAGCACGTTGCATATAGATATATGGCGAATCACGTGTGACGGAAAATTCGAGTCCTGTTGGAAGGCCTTGAAAAGCTCTGATATCTACGATTTTTATATCTTTAATAATTTATATAATAAATGGAGGTTACGAAAACTATCAAGTCCATCAAGAATTCTAGTTATGCCCAAAGTGACACGAAGTTTCATCGAATATTGACGAACTTCGAATTTCTCCTAAGCTGACTGAGAAATCGGACGTGGTTGAAAACGACAGTTCCTCGAGATTTTTCGAGGGAGATTTTTGCAAACGGATGCTGACTGAGATAGGGGAAATGCTTGTTTGTATCTCGATGATGGAATTCTTAATCGGTCGTGAGAGGCCTCGTAAACATACGATCGCGTATCACGCATCCGATAACAATAACAGCGGCGATAAAATTGTCACGAATCGGTGATCTGTACGTGGCGAGAGAGAGGAAAAGTCATTCAATGAAAGTGTGAACGAAAAGGGAGGCCGAAGAAATAATGAAGCTGACCGAGATAACAGGATTGGATAATGGTACCATGAAACCAGTGCATATATGCGTATGTAACAATAACAACAGTTAACAATCCATCTTCGATATATACAATAAATAATACGAGATGGCGCCACGACGGAGGTTATCGCGTGAAATGTAACTTGTAACAAAATAATGTACAGCCTGAGAGCTGAACGGAGCCACGTTATTATCAAGTAATAATTTATTTTCTGCTGCCACCGGCCACTCTCATGACCCGTTCCCTCTTTCTGTCTTGTTTCTTCTTCCATGCCGCTTGGCCTCGCGACACTTAACGATGTATTTATTAATTACGCACTGGCGCCCATTCAACGCGTCTGCGTTCCACAAAGACGTTATCCTTTTGCGAGGGTGGAAAGCAAAATCGAATGACCGTTCGTATCGTACGATCGGATGACACGTCGTTGTACCAACCAGACAGATTATGCGTATTTGCGCATTGTTAAGAAGAAATTCTCACTGTATTGTAAATTATGATCGTTGTTATAAGTGAATCTTTCGTTCTTACAAGTGAATTACGAGTGTTGATGAAAATTCATATTTTCACAAACGAAACTGAATGAATAGACCCTAGAATAAGAATTTGGTTTCAAATTTTCCTTCATATTTTAAATATTACTAATATTGCTATAACATGATAAGTATCATTAACGTAGTGTTTATGACTTCAGATATTTTGTATATTCCTGCACGTTAAGCATTATGCACATTTTTTTGCATACAAATTCTTCATAATATAAACATCCGCACTCTATTTGTACATCGTGTTTTCTCGAACTCACTTTGTTGATCTATCGGTGGAGTTATTACGTGTCGTTGATTCAGAGATTAGAACAAAGTGAGATTAGAAAATTTTCGGCTTTGTTTCATGAAATCTGCATTCCCGGAATTGGAGATATTCCATAGGAAACAAAGAAAAATACACCTGTGCTTGCCAATTCTTTCGCTTGCGCAATGTAGGAGATTCCGGTCTTTTATCTGTCAATGTTTTCTGCATCATTAAAGAAATGACGCATCGATCCTGTATTAAATGAAACCTCGCCTTTAACCTTATCATCGATTGGAAATATTAGGTACATAAAAAATATATTTTACGACTTTTCTGTATCATAGATAAGTTCTAATCGAAGTTCATTGCTTACCCGTCAAGAAAACTCTTTCATGTTCTTCAAACTTTCTTGTGACTATTACCTACTTCTTTCTGCCAAAAATTATTTTGCAAATGATTCGCAACCAAAACTAAATCTCGAATTATATATCACAGTAACTAAATGTATAAAACTTGTTGAGAACGAGTTGTACAAAAATAAAATTACATTTTGAGGAGAATTCAGATTATTCGAATTTTGTGCACGAACTTCTCCTGATGCCCAGTCATTTGTTTTAATCAAACACACTGAGGAAAGAAATTGATAATTGATACAAATTTATTCAAGCCTGTGCGATCGCGTAATATTCGATAACGCTGATAATGATACGTTTAATCTTACCTTGAAGATATATGCGAAGTACGTCAGGCACTCCGTGAACAGTGCAACGTGTGTTCGCCACGAGTTCTGGCATTAGAGTACGTATCCGATTTGCACTCACATCTGCCCAACAGAGAACAGGAAATCCACGGAAGTCTCTTTCAGACAATGTCACCAAACGATTGTGCGACGCGTTCAGCTCTTCGAGAGAGGGAAGCCACGTCTATGCAGAATAATCAACGAACGACATTGTGATAAAGTTGCAGGGTATGTTTAACTTGTTTTGTACATATTGTAAGAAATTGCAAATATATATCATTAATTTTTAAAATGATTATTTGTTTCAAAAATATATATATATATTGGTTCTTATTTGGTTCTAAATAAGCTTCTTACAAGTACAGATTGGAAAGAGACAGGACAGATGTTTTTTTTTTTTTTTTTTTTTTTTAATAAAACTTTATACTTCCGTATTATTATAGTATGACAGTATTGATCGAGACGAGTTCAGCAGTTTTTAATTAAAGGTCACTCACGAGTTTCATATTACTGTAAATTTTGTAAAAGATATTTTTCCACGTAATGTGTACCTAGACGAATTCGAGAATATATAGTCTTCACGGTAGCCATTCAATTAAACACGATTATACGTTTGAATAAATTTCATGCACGTTATACCTCTGACGTATCTTCAAGTGTAGTAAGCTCGTTGTGAGAGAGATCGAGGACTTTGAGACCATCGAGACCTCGTAGATCACGCTGTCCAATCGTCGGTCCTAAAGCGTTGTAACTGAGATTTAGCTTCTGCAATTCCTTCATTCCAAGAAACAACGAGCCGTCCAAGCTTCGTAGCTCGTTGTGTTGCAGTTGCATATCCTGGATATTTCCACCCGCCGTTTCTTCTCCTTCCTCCTCTACTAAATTCTGTAAATATCAGATAAGAAACAATTTTTTCGATTCGTTGTGCTTGACTAAAATGTTTTTTTTTTGTATACAGTTTGAGATACAGCTTCTAAAATATCTAAATACTTTAATAATAAATATCTTCATTTGCTGATGTAACGTTATGTACAGTTTTTTTTTATCCTTTCGAATGCAAAGAATTTAGATCCGTAAAATATAGTTACATTTGAAATAGTTATTGGGAATTAAAAACTATCAAATGTTCCCGCGAACAAAAACATGTATGTACTTTTTTTTTCAGAACTGTCTTGAATCGCGATGGAAATAAATTAATCCGGATATTAAGCGCGTACCTCTGACGGTGTTCTTCCTCTGTGGAGCCGCGCGATTCTGTTGTTCGAGAGATCGAGCAAACGTAGCTCGCGCAGGCCACGAAGTGACGCGAATGAGAACTCGCGAAGCTCATTGTGCGTCAAATTTAAACACTTGAGAGATTTGAGAGGGTAAAGGACACTATTACTCCCATTTCCATCGCCGTCATCACTAACCGTGCTGCCCAGCGATTTTAGAGAATTGTGTCCCAGCTCCAAGTCTTCTAACATCTCTGCCTCTATGAAATCTTCTTTCGTCAACTGAGAACAAACATTTTGCTTGATGCAACATTATCACTCGAAAACAATATTTCCTATCATCTGTCTATTGAAGATTTTGTTAATTATTACTTTTCCTTATGAACAATATTAAACGATTATTAATTGACAGTAAAGGTCTCCTTGCAAAAGTAATATTGACAGCTTTCATTCGTAAAGAGCGAAGGTTGTCAATACTGTGCTAGAAAACGATCGTATCATCTATTATTAAGAGCGAAACCTTTGTAGTTGATTCAAAAAGTCGATCAAACGTCGAATTACGGAGCGAAGACCATCGAATGCCAGACGTCCATCGCAATAAAAGTTTAATCCAACGAAACGAAAGCGTACGACATAATAATTACATTAGGTAGCTACATTAGGATGTAGTAATTGACTTAATGCATGGAACATTGAACGAACGCCTCCGCGAGTTATCATACATCTTGATCGTGCACTTGCACTTCATATGGGTATCTCCGTGTTCTACACGTCACCGTTGCGTCGCCATCAACGCATTTTATCAACCAAACTATTTAAACATGATAAAATTGCAGGTCGAATCGAACATTTTATAAACTGAACTATTTAAACGTAATAAACTTTAGGTCTCATCAGAAGAGAATTTCAAAGATGTTGGCTGTTGGTACTTAAATTGCTTTTCTTATTTAACGACCATTTCTGTTATAACAAAATATAAAAAGAAGAAAAAATAATTTATTATCAGTATGCCTGATCATTGATTACCTCTTGCAGATCGTTGTACGAAAGTTCGAGAAACTTCAATCTACGAGCCTTTTGCAGCGTGCCATCGAGGCTGCGAATTTTATTGTGCTGAAGATACAGACTTTCCAAACGGTGCAGGTAGCGAAATTCGGCTGGCAAGTGAGTTAATTTATTGTCCACGGCGTAGAGCATCTTCAGGTTGTGGCCAGAGGATGGTAGCTCGCCGTCTAGAGATGCGAGCTCGTTGGCGTTAATTAGCAACCACTCCAACTGATTCAAATCTCTGAAACGAAATTAAGCTACACAGATGGCAACAATGCTCTCGTTCCGATAAAACAAACAAACAAAAAAAAAAAAAGAAAAAAAAAGAAAAATGTATCTTCGTCCGCCTCGATCGAGCGAAAAATTCCTTCCACATTCCTTTTCTCCCTTTTCTTTCCTTTCTTTCTCGCGGGCGTGATTTGAATAAATT
The DNA here is from genome assembly GCF_011392965.1 of Frieseomelitta varia. Taxonomy (NCBI): domain Eukaryota; kingdom Metazoa; phylum Arthropoda; class Insecta; order Hymenoptera; family Apidae; genus Frieseomelitta; species Frieseomelitta varia. Next base: position 221,306 of record NW_025110664.1, read on the forward strand.
CCCCAAAAGAGAAAGGAAAAGGAAAGAAACGATTCCTCGAAACGTATGATCTCGAACACGTGCGTAGATCGCAAGCTTAATTGTTCTATCCTTTGCATATAATCTGCGTGGCACGTTTGCTTAATCGTTTCGGCCAAGTCCGAGGAGCCGCTCGTTGCATCAACGACGAATAGAGCCAATTAACTAAGAGCCACTGTCGGAATGACAAACAGGATGTCCGATACGTTCTAGGAGGTTCGTGAGTTTTGACGTGTATTTCGGTGATCAAGAAAGTGTCGTACCGTAATGTTCGATTCAGACTTTGCAACTGATTGCGGCCGACGTGTAGATGCTTGACCAATGGCGGTAATGAGCCTGGCATCATTTCTGAAATCGCATTTCCGGCCAGCAGTAGATGCTGCAATGTCGGATTGTACTGAAAACGATAAAGTAAAAGTAAAATTGTGAAAAATAAATTCATCGTTTGGCTTAAAAGAAAAAAATAAGACGAGCGAGAAGGAGAGAAAGAGAAAGAGAAGCACAAAAGGAAGAAAGAAATAGAAATGAAATAGCGATTTAAGGAGATCGTATACAGCAACGTGATGAAATATAAGAAACGTACGACGTTTAATCAAGACTGACAGCCACACGATAAGTGTTAAAATGGATTACTGAAGCAACATTGTTACATAGCCAAGAGTTTTTTGAATCGTGCCAGAAGACATGTACAAAATATGTGCGGCCCGTATCTACTGAATTCGATCGATCCGAATCAACGACTGTTTACAACTATCGGTGTGATAAACATTTTTCTTTGATAATTCATCACTAGATAGATTGTTGTATCAAGCTTATCTGTTTTTTTTTCTTTTCTTATTTAGATACGTAAGCTACAATATTATAATATTTAATTCGTTATCACAATCGCACAATTTGTTTCTTCAACTACTTCAATTTCGCCTTTACTCCAAGTGATATAAAAGGTTTCTTAATTTTAGAAAAAAAATCTTGCTCGATGACTACTCGAAGAAAGGCTACTCTCAGGAGGTCTTCTCTTTGCTACTAAAATATAATTGATTTTGTTCAGTGACAGGTATCTCGTCCAAGCAACTTAAGATGTCTTATGAAACAGAGTAAAGAGTTTCCAAAAAAAAAAGAAAACGCGCGCGCAAGATCTTTGCATGTTCTGTTATTTTCAATTCGTGAAATATGCGATGCATAACGGGCGGCAAGGGTAAAGAGAACAAAATTTTCATAAGTAGCACGAATCGTCCGAGAAATGATTGGCGGACAAATTCTCTGCACGTGGCTGGTCACGTGCGCGACAAGCGCCAGCGAAACCCCACCATGCATCTACTAGCTGTCTTCCTCTCTTCGAGATGAATTGTTCGTTCATACGCCGGCTACAAATACATCGCGAAGTCACGCGTAATATGCAAAACGTGCTTAGAATGTATTATCTGTACGCCGTGCCGATTTAACGAGTATGATTGATGTAATGAGGCGAAGTAAGAAAAAAAAAAAAAAAAAAAAAAAAAAAAAAAAAGAAGGAAAACAAAGTAGCACAGAAAAATAAACGGGCAAAAGTAAGAAAAACAAAATCTTGATTCGATTGAGAAGTTGCCGCATAAATTCACTTAAATAATCCACGTGCCGATCTGCGACAATTAAACGTAATTTATCGTTCGATTCATTAAATTACACCAGAATACTATATGGTAATATGTATATGCAAATTTCGTTCGTACGTATAAGAATCATAACAATGAATAAGGGAAACGTTGAATGTTATTCGATGCAAATGAGATCAGATTTATCTCGACAGAAGTCAGTATTAAGAAGTTACATCAACTTTTCTAAGTTTAATAGTCATCGTTTAATGGCACGTTCTTGTCCTTCTATATACACGATCCGGTATTACAATTACCAATGATCCCGTTTTTCCCATTTATTTTTGTCTCGTAATGCGCGTAAACATGGATTTGCATAGAACACTGAGAGAGAGGGGGGGGGGGGGGAGAAAAGAAAAAACGTGCATATAATCGATGCATGTGACGAAGCCTACGTTGAATGATCACAGACACGTGTTTAGTATTTCCTTGATAAATTATTCGTGCACACGATGAAATGCATAACGAACGTAAGCTTCGATTCTTGAACACGTGCCGCGATATAGCACATATTTACTCGCGAGGATGCAAATGAACAGGTAATTGGAATAAAGAGATACTTATAAGTACGCGTGCATACCTTAAAGTCATCCGAGTCTATACGGCTTATCCGATTTCTGCTAAGATCTAGGGTCCTTAGCAGTGACAGATGCGACAGAATATGTCTCGGTATAGATGGTACTTCGTTATCCGCGAGACTAAGGTATTGCGTTCTTCCCAACCCCGCGAAAACATCGCCGTCCACGAACCTACAACAATACGAAGTCGTTTTTTTTCTTTAAATTCCGTTAGTCGAGCTAACAGGGTTCGTTGCGAATTAAGATTCGTCTCGTTTGTTTCGTTTCAGAACATTCTGCGAGCGCAGACGTTGAATCGCTGGCGAATCGTAATTGTTCGAAGACGAACGCGAGAAGAGAGAAAACGATGAGACATTTTCTTTCTTGCCTCTTTGAGAAATTTGAAATGTCCATCTGTCGATAGTGCGTTATCTTCGTACGCAGGCGATCAGAAAGCATGAGTAGCATGTGGCCCTTGTAAACACATGGCGATACATAGTCAATTCACAATGATTTCGAGAGTGAAATTATCGATTATTGTGTTAATCACGGACCAACGAAGTGGGCTGAAACTTTTTCGAGCGGTATTCGGATAAAGGATTGAGTTACATAAGGGGTACGGCTCTTATCAAACCATTTCGTTCGTGTCTTAATCAATTTCTATTACTAAAATGAAATAGAAGCAGAAGCCTCGCAGAAATATATTCACATCTTCTTGATAGTTGGTACACACTTTCTGTTTATTTCTTTCTCTCCTTTCTCGTTTGGTTTCACCAAATTTGCCGTGTAGTCACGTCTCTGCAGTCACGTTGGGCAGATCATTGTCGGAAAGAAGGGACCAGCGAGACGTTCAATTGTAAAACACAGGCGAGACACGATCATTATCGTACAATTATTCACATAACGTTGGCTCACAGCAGCATTTCGTTATTTAATTATTTCGGGACGATAAGCGAGGGCTTCTTTTTGATAACTCACTCGAAGAGGTCAGGCACGATTAAGATTTCATTCTCGCGCTCGTAGCTCTGCCTCTTTTTTTTTTCTATCCTCCGCGGTCAACGACGACCATGCGACGCATTCTCGATGATTATTCGTCCGTCAAGGACTTTTGTGTTCTTTCATCTGGCAACGAATCACCGTGTGTGTCAGGATAATCAAGGAAGACCAGTGTTCCTTCCTTTGTGTGCCGTTTATCTAGAAACGAGGAAATTCTCGGGACACGTGACACGGTTATCCTTAATCGGTAGATTCGTAATCAGACCTCATGGGCTATGTTACCGTTTGGATTCACATCTTCTTTTTCCGGTAAAATAATCATTCTCTCAAGGATCTTCAACAAAGGCTTGAATGTTATCTTCACCTATATAATCGTCGTGTCAATCGTAATCAGTTTCTGAGTACTTTGAGAGATTTCTGTCCCTTGTCCCTAAGTATTATTCAATGACTCTAAGCAAATAATATAATCTTTGAAAGATAAATCAGGACAATGATTATAGTAATTACTCCAGGTAGCGATATACACGCGTATCTGTATTAATGTGTTATAAATCGAAGAACATTGCTGTTATTCAATAGGCATACCTGCCATTGTTTCCCGTAAGACGCTTTGCATTCATTTCTTCGAATGATTCAAGAGAATTTTACTTTATTTGGAAGTTTAGTTTGCAAAATACTTTCATCAATTAGAATCGTTTCTTTGTTACGTATAAACATCTTTGCTCAATACTTGTAACATTTGTGAAGATATTGCTATTCATACCTCTTCTACAACTTATTCTGTATGTTCTTCTAGTTCTTAATGATGTGCCTGTACACAGATACGTAGGTACTTGTTACAAATCTTCTTTCATTCTTTCTGTTATATCTATATGCTTTCCAAATTTTCTTTTCTACTCAAATTTCGTTCTCTGTTCAAATTTCTTTTTCTACTTTGCTTGTGCTTCATACATTACGAAATTCGTGATGACATTTTCTCGGTGATTGAGGAACTTTGCGATCGAACAAGCAACGTAATTGTATAGCCAGACAATATTTATTACATTAAAAGCCAATATTAAAATCTTTTGATTAATAAATTTTGTTAAATAAAATCTCTTCTATAAAATCAATAATGATAAAACACGACAATACACATCGTTCGATCGGCTGAGATCTTCGTGCTGTAATTGATTTTTGCACGGTGAAAGTGTTCTAATGAAAAACAAACTGCGGATAAATTGCACAGCGAAGAAATAGTAAAAGACTTCTGGAAACTCGATCGTTGCTCGATCATTGTGTACGCGTAATTAGAGTAAACGTGGCTGATATCACTTATTCACTGTCGTCGTCACACAATTTCCTTCATCGACACGTCGAAATATCGTCGAGGAATTTCCACGAAATAATCAAGGAAAATTCCTTGAAACCACGAGATCGATACCAGTACAAAAGCGTTCGTTTTCCTCGTTGGTGTGTACCTCGTTTCAAAATGAATTCGAATCGAGTTGCGTTCGCTTCTGAAAGGGAAATCCTTAAAATCCCACGCGAATAAAACGCGAAGAAAAAATAGACGACCGAGTATATTCTTGAAACGTATACAGCCTGACCTAGCTAATGGACCATGGAAAAAGAATCAAACAATTCTGAGTAATTAGAAAGAAACATATTAACACATACGCGATATTTACGCATACACGTCGTGCAACATACGAGATAACGATTTCTTCATAGAGAAAGAAAATATTAAATAATTAACAAATGACGATAACCCCGATTTTATGCTCGTGTAAACTTACACTCACCCTAGACGATCGTGATTCAGCTCGAGCTTCGTGATGGACATCCGCAGTTCTTTAAAATCGTGCCGCGATATATCCCTGAGATTCGAATGCGAGACGCGCAATGTAATCTGCTGTTCGGTGGTGAATTTGCCTCTCAACGCTCCTGCCACTTGTTCGAAAGAGTCCATCCGCTCGCACACGACCTCGATTCGCTCTCCGTGTCCATGGTGGCCGGCATTGTTACCGGTTGTGGCAACAGCCGCGACGGCCGCGGCTGCGGCGACCGCCTGCGCCGGATTGATAACCGAGGTGGAGAACTCCTCCTGCCGGCAGGTGCACGGGCTTATCTCACGGCGAACGGCACAGTGAAGGCTCGAGCTAGCCGCCAACCCTAAAAGCGTGTAAAGCAGCCCCGACATGGTGGAACGTCGAAACGCGGCCGTTCAAACGGCCCAGTGGAAAGGTCCACGCTCGACCACAGAGGTGATCTTAGCCGGTCCGCACGGACCATGCGCACCCCTTTGACACCAACCACCGATCCGCTGCTCCCTCTCCACCGATCTCTACCGTTGTTTAACACTTGCACCGATTCTTACTGCGTACTAGAAGTACGGGAGTCACAGAGCACAAGTAATTTTATAATTACACAGTAATTTTATAATTACACGATAAAAAATTTATCCACTCGAAACGGAGATAAAGTTTGCGAAAGAATTATAGACTGAAAAAATCATAGGCGACTTATTTTCATTAGAAGATGAAAAAGAAACAGGAAAAAAAAAAAATAAGACTGACTGAACGAAATGAAACTGGCCGTGTACCAAGCGATAATAGCTAGGGGTTGGGAAGTTTATCTTTCCGATAGGTGTTATTAAGTGGCTCACGAACGACACTCGGTCACTCTGTTCACCGACACTAACTCTAGACTGACACTGGCCTCGGATACGACTGACAGCTACGTATTATCTATACTGTCGCGATCCACACCCCGGCGGGGTATATATATTCACTGCTGAAACGCGGGTGAAAGCTGGCTGCTGCGTATCTATCTCCGTTTTTCTCTCTTTCTTTTTCTCGTTCGTGCCGGACACGAAGGAGGCTTATCGTCGCCAATGGGCCTTCCTCTTGGCGCCACGAACGCGGTAACGGCATTAAGCCGCGGCGCGCCGCGCGAGACTTACTTATAGTCGCAACGTCGTGCCGTGGCGCGGCGCGGCGCCGCGCCTCCGGGAGGGACTCCAACTCCTCTCAGGACTCGTACATTATGTGCGTACACCGAGTCCGAGTCTCTCTTCTTTTGCCTCTTCTTTCGCTTTCCATCTGTTTCTATTCCTTTTTATCGGCCACCATCAATCTATTTGTTGCTTGCCTGTTTCGCACGGATCAGCAACCGGAAGTTGTCCCGCGCGTGCAAAACGAACCCTTGGTGTTGGTCGTGCAACGAGTCTATCGAGCACGAGTTCCTTGTAAGGACCCTTCGATTACGATACATCATTGACAAATAACGTCTTTCTACGACTCGTTCCGTGATTCACGCGCGAATATCGATGTCGTTCTCTCCAGACAATCCATTGAAAGTAATTCGTCGATATTGCAACCAGTAGAGCCTCTCTCCTGGTGTATCACGGCAAAGTGGCAGGACGGACAGAAAAATCAGTGCAACACCATCAAGATTTTCTTCGGCAATGGCACCAGCGTGACTACCGTGAACGTTTTCACGCGAGACGACGAGAGAAGTCCCGTCAATCTCCCGATGCTGGGGCACTGCATAAGCGAAGGCGGTGTTTGCACCGATAAGAAGAGCATTGCTCAACTTTTGACCTTTGCTTAGCCGCTCTGGGGTTCGCAAGCTGAAAGAAAATACCAGATATGTAATTCACTCGTAGATCCTTCTCCTTCTTCTTCGCTCTTTCCTTCGTTCTTCCTCTTTTTATCTTTTGCTCGCTTATCTCTTTCCCTCTCTCTGTCCCTCGTTGCCTTTCTTCCTCTGTTTCAATAGCTAGTGGGCGATGTATACGATTTGGACCTCAGAGAACGATTGAAACCTAAACCTTGAAAGCAAACTCGTATCATACTAAATCTTGAAGATTATTTGACGATCAAATTACATATATAGTATACTTTGACATCAATGCCCTATCTTTACATGTATTATATATATATATATATATATTCACATTTCCTCTTTTAGTTCATGACCGTTCACTCGTCAGATACTCGGACACATTTCTAATCTCAGCTACTGACTCGCGTGCGACATTAATTCCAGGTGCTTCTTACATTTTATGTGTCTATGCAAATTTATACACGCCGTAACGTGTACTTGTTAAAATTACATGTAATCGAGGAGCGTTTAACTTCGACGCATTAACGTGACGATATGCGAGTTATGCCAATTTTTGTTCGACATCTTCATTGTTTTCTTTTTGGTCTCATCTTGCCAGCGCGGCGAGATCATACCCTTTTTCCTTTAAATTGAGATTGTGGCTAAACACCATAGATATCCCAGGAGATGACGGATTTTGAACTAATAAAAACGCTCTCTTGGAATGTTGATTCAATAAAGCTTACAGATCTTCGTCGTTCTTTTTTTTTTCTTATACCTACTTATTATGTCTCTCGTGTTGAAGCGTGAAATATGGAAATCAGTAGGACAATACATGTATGTACCTGAAACTTTCGTGGTGAATATTTCAGTTATCACTGCATATTCCGAGACAGACGAATTAATAGGAACATTCTTGGAACGTTGACTTATTGTCAGCGAAACTTACATGTGTATTTCATTATTATCTTCTATGCTGCCACTACGCGCCGAAGATAATCCATGAATAAAACTTATCTGAAACATGTACATATATTCAATAAAATCTTGTCAGATTTGTATTTGGAGATGAACTTGTCATTTTTTGTATCTCTTATCGTGTCTTCTGTTAGGGTAGACTTCGAGTGAAAAAAAAAAAAAAGACCACCCTGATTCTTTCTACGTTGAACGTTATCGTTTTGCGTTGTCACGATAAATTTCGAGATAGTTAAAAAAATTCGGCTGGAATGTTAATCCGCCGAAATTCTCGATCTTCTTAATCGTTTTTGTCACTCTCCCCAACTTCTCACTGTCTCAGTACAATAGCCGTTACTAATTTGCATGATAATTTTCGATGTTTTTACTATCTTTCGGATTTCTTATCAGCTACGTTACAAAATTACATAATATTTCAATTGACATTGTTGTTAATTTTTCACGTGCGATTAAATGAATAACCTCTTATACCAAAGCGAGGAAAATTTCTCGACTCGAGATTCGTATTGTAGTTCGCTTATTGATTTGTAATTAATATTGATTATAGGCGATCTTTCAACGCTCTCTTTCGTTCATTGTAAACCGATATGGATTAATTACCGACCTCGACGATTGAACGCTTCTTCGTGGATCATTGAAGCGACAGTAAATATCTCAGGATTCGCGCGGCTCGCATTTCCACTAATCAGTTTCTATGAATTCCATCGGCGCGATGCATCATCGCAATTTTTGACGAGAGGAGAGAGGGACTTTTCTTCCAGACACGATTCTGTGCCACCTTTCTCGCATCATTAATGCCTTCCTCACTTATCGTGCCCTCTATCTGTTGCAGAAGCATTGTTTAAATGGAGCTCGCCTTGACAAACAGAGACAAACGAGAGAAACGCTTAAAGAGAAAGAGAAGGTTTACCCTCATTGTAAAATATTCCGCCTATAAAAGTGAGACAATTTGCATTTTATTGTTTACTATACTCTACCGTAACTGTCCTTTATAGTCACTCGGCATGCGTCATCGGACATTTCAAGGATGAAACGATATCGCGATTGATAATCGCCCGAGACAATAAGTTTCGATAGCTGGACACGGACGTAGTCTCCTCTGGAGAGCTATTTTGTTCCGAAACACGATTGGCGACCGATGTGCACCAGTAAAAACCGGTCATCTTACCACGTACCGGTGGCGTGCAAACGGGACGAGGACAAATCGGTGTCCCATCTTTCCACGGATGGCAAATTTGGGATCCGTGACCGCTCTTAATATCGCGGAGGGTTCGCGGGAGGGGTGGAAGGGTTGGCGAGGAGAAGAGTTGGACAAGAAAGAGGCAGAGGGAGGAGGAGGGAGATCAAGGCACGAGCTGCGGGGGGAACTAACTCGATGTGTTAGTTAACGAATGCGAGAATGCGGCCTGGCGCCAACACACACGTACACACGATTCAACGTGTCACGCACCACGCTCGCTACGGGCCTCGGTATTGGTTTATCTCTCCTACCAGCTTCCCTGGATCGCTCCCTGTTGCATAGCTTCGAGACACGCACGCGAACTTCTCGTTTTCTTGTCGTAAAAGAGAAACGGCTGGAAGGAAGAAAGAGGAAGGATGAAAAAGGAGGTAGCAGCCAGTAGCAGTTTAGAGGACATAAAAGCATTAAGGTAGCGCGCGAGATAGTCAATACTAAGTTGGCATCTCGAATTCTTTGGTAGGATTCGTTTCAAACTAGTATCTATGTGGAGCATGCATGTTCTATTTGTTTATCGTATTTATACGTACACCACATACACACACGTGGACAACGTGCGCGCACATGCATATACATACTCTCGAGTTGATGATAATCGATGAAGCAAACTCTAGTGTCCATCGTGTTGAATATCGAAAAGCAACAACATGATACGAAATGTCAGTCTTGGTACTTGATGCGTTTCAAGTGATAGTCATAACGATTAATTGGTTTTCTTTCAATTTCATATGTATATCCAAAGAATTATCGTCTTGTTTATGATACTCTCTTCTGCTGCATTCTTCATTTTCCTTCCTGTGTGTCTTCTCGTTCAGACGCCGTTCCGTTTTGTTCCTTCATTGTGTCCCATGTCATCCTGTCATTATTATTATTATTATGTAGTAACGAAGGTAATGAAGAGCTACGCCAAGAACGGCAAAGCCCGTTTTAGTAAAGCAAGTTATATATGTACTAACAGCTAACAGCGTGAAGCATGTTAAATCGAGATAGCTACATCATTACGAAGCTACAACTTTGGCTGGCGCCTGTCTATTTCTTGTTCCATAGGGCCAAGATATAACTCTTACTTTTTCTGTCATTGCATTGATACAGCGGTTTTCATCAGCGATCCAAGAACTGCATTAAAATCGTTGTTATAATTAAATACACCATCGAATTGAATGACGATATGAATCGTATGTTTACCACCGTATGTATTTAAAATATTCTATCAGTATATTTTTTCGTTACGGCTAGTTGTGTTGAAACGGCACAAAGAAAAACCGTATATTTTTGCAATTAATTGCACAACAAAATAAGAGTTTCAAGTGTTTATATATCCTTTCATTATCATTGATTCAACTGATGCAAGAAATGCAAGAAATTTCCCTTTAGGGTCATTAATAATGGCTCAGGAATTGACTTGGCTGAAAACTGATATCTCAGTATCTACTTATACAAAAATACAATATAATACATAAGCACTACGTCAGCGGTCGTTAATGTATCAATCCTTAGCAATCAGATCGTATCACGATTGGTGCAAATACATATTATATATACGTGTGTATATATATATATATATACACGTATCAACAGATATAGGTCGCAAAACTATAAGATTGAATCGAGGATATCAAATTTACCAAATTGAAGGTTGAAAATTGCAACAGTTTGCGTAACTGTTTCATTTTTGAGGGATGTTGAGAGCCTCTGGCTATGTGTGTTTATGATGAGATTTAAAGGAGCATCTTTCTTTCCTTCCTCCAACACGGGAACGGGTGAATCTCTTGGTTTTTCATTTCTATCGGTTTTATTGTGCCTTTTTCTGCTTGGACGCTGGGGCGCCAGGACCCGCTACGGTATGAGACGGGACGCGCCGTCACTTCCTGCATACAAAACTGAAGCACCATTAACATTCTTCTGCGGTGCACGATCGGCCGTATTATCTTCTGCCGATGTAAGTACGTACACGTGTATACACGCATACAAAGGAACGCGTGTACTCGCATACTCGCGTGGCTCAGTCGATGCCCTAATCTGAATAATGCGATCGGCCTGCCATGAGTCTTCTGTGCTTCTCTTTTTCATCTTCGTACGGATCACGCGATGTCCATGACGAGTCGATGCCTCGCTTTTGATATGTGTTTGCTGGTAACACTCGAATTATTTTCATTTGACCGCGACAAGATGCGTGGATCGGTGCTACTGGTGCAGATCAATACAGATGTTTCGATGTCTGTGTTATTCTTCGACCTCGCATCTTAAAGCAACACCTTAAGGTAACAGCAAGATCGAAAATAAATGAATTTGGATATAACGTGCATTTGGATATATTTGTCCTGATATACTTAAACGATGCAACTTCTTGCTTCTTCCCAATCATTTCGAATCAGTAGAAATAGAAAAAGTTTAGATTCAACTATTTTTCTTCTGCATTTGTATATGCCAATCGAATCATACGGACAGTCTAAGAAGAACAAACGTCAACGTTGTATTTCCGGGTGATTTCAATTATCAAGAGGAGGTTATTATTTTTAAGAAGAAAATGTCAAATATACAAATAACTTACATACAAGGTATTTTGAATAAATAATCTTGTTCAGATAACGTAATGCCAGATATCTGTAAAGAAAATACTCGCGTTAATTTAATGTACAATATCGAAACTTTTATTAACACGAACTCCTCTCATCGTTATTTTTCACTTACGTGAATTCTATGATCAATCTAACCGTTGATTCTGATACGTTAATTCAAATCGACGAAACCAGTAATCGATTTATATTTTGTTGTTTGCTTATTTCAGTAGTGTCATCTAACAGATGCCGGAGAAACTTTGAGACAGGTAGGTAATGCAGAAATATGATTCTTAACAATTCTGGATTCTGTTCTATCTAGGGAATAATTGAACCGATAGATTGGTAGCGCTTGTAGGGTCACTGGTAAAGCGAATTCTGGGTAAAATAACGTGTATCATATCGTACCGTTGCTGTAAAATTTCATCGGTGAGTTCACGAAAAAAACGATTGCACGATAAGAACGGAGTACTGGAATCAATTTAAGTAACTTCCTTGCATTTTCGAATCGATTTGCATTAAGATCAACTATTTCCTTATACTTTGGATATCGAATATTTCTCCCTGGTACTAGCTGCTAATCGAGTATCGTTTACAGTCTTGTATCTACGTGTCTGCGTGAGTGTAGGAGAAGACGATTCTATATTACACACCTCCGTTTTAATACTATTGTTCATTTTGTTGGATTTTAGTTATACAGTAGCTGACAAGGCCGATTAAAAATGATTGACCTTACGGTAAAGACTTTGGATTCACAAAATCATGCATTCTCCTTGGAAGACGATGTAAGTACTCCCTTTGCCATTTTTATAGAGCACTATTTTTCTTTCCTGTGTTTATAATTAACATTATTGTCGACTCCAATGTTCTTAATAGCGTGCCTCATGAGTATTTATGTACTTGCTCATATTTTTATTTTTAAATATTCTATATTCTAGAAATAATTATCATAGATATGATTTTTTTTTCTTTGAGCATAAGCAATTAATTACCGTCCTTGTGGGGCAACATTTCTTCTTCGTATTTTTGTGATTATTTTTATGATTTATCATTTGTAACATACAGTTTTTTATTTCTTATGTCGATTTTTTTGACAATTTCAGTATATATTATTAGATTTAACTAAATTGTTGTATAATAAATATAATTATAGCACTGGCAGAATTATAGTATCTTCTTTATATTACGATATTTTTAATGTAAATAACAGTTTACTATTGTTAGAAATAATTAGAAATATTAAGCATGATGTAACAGAGCTGATTAATGTGAAATAATTAATATAAAAAATATTTATTTTTATATAATTATGCAAAGACAGTAATTCTTGATAGATTTGGAACTGTCACTATAAAATGTTGTTCTGTCATAAATATTGCTATTAAAATTAAAAAATAATTGCATTTATCTAAGAGAAAACGAATGACTTGGATTTTTTATATAGCAAATTACAGTTCGAGGTTTCAAAGAATATATAGCAGAAACAGTAGCAGTTCCAGCAGATTCACAAAGACTTATTTATTGCGGTAGAGTTCTGCAAGATGAGAAAAAATTAAATGATTATGGTAAAGAAGTTTATGCTATGTTATACTTCCAAATATAAAATATAAAGTCGAGCTTTTCATTCATTTATGATCTTTTATAATTATAATTTAGATGTTAATGGGAAAGTTATACATTTGGTACAACGTGCACCACCGCAGCCTGGTCAACGTGGAAATGATGGAGGTCAAAGTCAAGGTCAGAATCATGGATCACAAATGTGGCAAAATCCACAAAGAACACATTACCGACTCACTCGTGCTCAAATGCATGGTAATGCTATGTATTTGGGTGCAATGTCAGTACCAGCTGAAATTGTGGAAGGACATGGTACTAGAACTAATATATATACCTAATATAATTTATAATTTCAAAATTTCCTGATCTTTTTATTATTTTTTTTAAATCTTTCCTATAAAGTTTTTTTTTATTAGGGATTTTTTTATTTCATTTAATAGGGTTACCAGTACCTCAGTTCAGCAACAGTCTGTCTAATGGTCGATTAATTGCTGCAAGACACATGCTTGAACGCGCGAATCGCCTTATGGATCGACTTGAAAGTCCCTCTCAATCTGCTAATCTTTCCGCAGCTGAAAATAATCGACCACCATTAAGTCAATTGATGCAAGAATCAGAATTAGATGCAGAACAATAGTGAGTAAATGGAGAAAAAGGTTTTATAATTATTATGAGAAGTAATAAAATATATTGATAAATTATTTAGTCTTTTCAGTAATAACGAAACCACAACAAATGGTGGTGCCCGATTGGCAGAGGCCGCTGCAGCTGCAATAGCAGCTGCTTTATCTGCAGCTGGAGCAAATAATGTTACATTACTTAGAGGTTTGTATATAAAAAGTGTGAATAAACAGTCCGAGTATAGATCATTACATATAATTGTTATCTGCGAATATAGGAAATAATGACGAAAATACTGAATCAAGACCAGCAAATGAAACTAATGAAGAAAATCAACCAGATACACAACAGCCACAACAATCTCAACAACCACAATCTGAACAACAAGGTTCTACATCAAATAACGATGAACAATCTAATCGACGATCATCACAACAGTAAAGATCTTTTCATACATAGTTATTATATATACATAATTATATAATTTATAAATCTGTTATTTTTAGACTTCCACGTCCTCCGCAATTGGCAGAATTATTGGACCTATTAATTGATACACAATCTCGTTTACGACCTCATACAGAACGTTATTGCAAACTTATGCGTGATGATCCTGTATTAAGTTCAGAAGTAAGTAAATAGTATTCATAAATGCGTATATGAATAGTTTGGAATAAAAAAATCATTTGTGTTTAGGGAAGACGTGTTGAAGAAACTCAAACATTTGTAAATGGTGTAAGCGAGTGTTTACATTATATGTCGCACGCTTGTCATGCTTTAAGCGATATAATTGTCGATATGAGTCAACAGCCACCCAGGAACTTGCGATGTAGACCAATCATTATTCAACATTCAGCTATTTTACAGCCGGGTATACCAATCCAGGTAGAGGTGAGGATGAATGACAGTATTTCAATTTTGTTCCAGGTGTAATAAAATTATTTTATATCATGTTTCTATCAGGCACATATTAGTTTACATGGTCGTAATGCAAATAATAACAATGGCAATGAAGAAAATGGAGAATCTGCAAGTACACCTACTCAATTGGAAACAAATGAACCTAACACCGATGAGGCCAGTCAACAACAAGAATCAGAATCTGGTACTCAACAACAAGCTGAACAACAACAATCACCATTAGATTCGACACAATCTCCATTTGGTATGTGCAACAATTATTTCAAAAGACAAATTATTTAGATAAGACAGTTAGGATTATGTTACAGGTACAGTGTTTAACTTACCTAATAATGTTGAAGTATTGATGGAAGTTAGTCCTGAAGGTAACATAGATACTCCACCTGGAAATGAACAGCCTCAAGCTGGTGAAAATAATAATAATAGCAACAATAACAACAATAATGGCGGTAAGTTTTCACTAATAGTTTCAATATTTTAATTTATGATATTTATCTTATTCTATTATTTATAGGAAGAATAGATGGTACTACTGGTGCATTTTCCTGGGGTTCAGCTCCGCCTCCTGATTTCATACGAAATTTGATGCACGCTGTTGCTGGTCACATGGTACAAGGTGGTCCAGCTAACACAAGAATTATAACTCGAAATCCTCTGACAGTTAGTCAATTAACTGTTGCATCAGTTGATAGCGGAAACACAAATGCTGGACAAAGTACACAAGCACGGTATGTTTATTACGAAATGTTATTAATCTACATATTTATACTTTTAATTTATATATATATGATATTCTTTACATATTATAGAAGCAACGTTGGTACTCATCCCACTACAGCAACACAAACTAGGAGTACATCGCGTCCACATGTATTTCATCAACAAACTCATCCTTTAGGCGTTGGGATGAGTATAGGACAAGCATTCGACTTCGATCCATTCCTTTCTTGTAATTCGCATCATGTCCGTCGCACATCGACTACAACTTCTAGTACTATTACATCTACGTCACAAGGAACACGAACAAACCAAACCATGTCTGAAACACAATCCCAAGCACAAACAGGTATATAATTAAACTATTGTTACCTGTTAACTATTATCCTATATTAATGATTTTATTTTATACTACAGCTACAACTTCGAGTGCCACTAGCAATACCAGCTCTACAAATACTACAGCATCAACGACATCACAAACAAATCCGATCTACGATCCATTAATGTATTTACAACAACAAATTTTAGGAGGTAATATGTTTTAGAAAGTATTTTTGACATTTTAAATGAAGATTTTTAAATAACATTTTTAAGATTTTTAAATAACATTTAAAAATTTTTGTTGTTTTAGATTCTAACTCACCCGATGGTCTTGGTAACATGGTGCAAATACGTACCGGTGGAAATATTCGTGTAGGAATTATCAGAAATGGGT
Source organism: Frieseomelitta varia (assembly GCF_011392965.1). NCBI lineage: Eukaryota > Metazoa > Arthropoda > Insecta > Hymenoptera > Apidae > Frieseomelitta > Frieseomelitta varia. The sequence continues at coordinate 237,403 of NW_025110664.1, forward strand.
GCGTATTATATGCAGAATTAGCTAAATACAACATTAATTTTTATATTATTCTTCAATATTAGCACCGGTAATTCTGCTGGAGGTGATTTAACTCTTGCGGATTTATTAGAACGTAGAGGTATTCAAATGAGTCTTTTTACGTCTCAAGATTCTGAAACTGCAGAAAATTTCCTCGTAAATTTATCTGTACTAGTGGTAAATAAAAAATATTTTTATGAAATTTATATGAGGGAGGGGTGCTTGTTTTAAGTTCTGAAATAATATCTTTAATTATTTTTTAGGTACAGAATATGACATTAGAAGGATTAATAAGATTACGAATTGGTCAATCAGAACCAATTTCTCATCTTAGAAGACCATTACAAGATTTCTTCCAATATTCTTTCCCAAATGTTGCACCAGAGACACTTCAGGAACAAGCTACTGAACGATTGTTATCACAATTAAGACCACATTTCCAGGCTTTATTAAATACAGAAGAAGAAACTAATAGTAGAAACGGTCAGCATGTAGATATTTGTGCTACTGTTGAAGCTTTACTTCGTCGTCATATTAGAGATATACTACAACATCTGTTTAATAATGGTGTGTAATATTGTACATTAACAAAATATTTAATTTTAAGATATTATACGTTATTTTTTGTTTCAGATATTGATGATGCTAGATTTGGACAAGAAATTTTCAACACCGTGAATAATATGGGTAGACAATTATGTGCAGTACTTCGATATTCTATTCGTGGTGGACAGGCAGGATTAGAATTAATTGCATCACGTTTTGTGGTATGTTACTTATACGTATCTAATTAAATAACAGATATATATTTTTTTACTTTAATAATTGACGTTACTCTTCAAATAGACCGAAATGTTAGAGGGTATTCATCCTACAGTACGTCGATGGATGCTGAACGCATTTATTGTTCAGTTTCGTACTTATTCTTTACGAGTTACACAACCTCCAGATTCAGAAATTATTCCACTTTTAATATATAAAGATGCACCTTCTGAAGCAGCATCGGTTCCATCAGCTCCAACACAACCTTCACAACCACAATCCGAACTGGAGGCAAGTTACACACAGTACATACTTTTACGACTAATGTGTAAATGAAATAAATCTAACAATTAGATATGATTTCAGCCCATGGAGACAGAAATTGTACAAGAAAGAACAACTTTCGAAGCATCTTCTCTACCAGAAGATAGGGAAGAAATTCCAGAAACGTTCCCAGGTCATGAAGCATTACCTTCAGTATGTATACACCTATTTATGTATGTGAATTTTTATTATTACCATACACAAAAGTTATATAAAAAGCTATTCTTTTTTTAGGATTGGGTACCAATAATTGCTCGCGATGGATTAAGGCAACGACGCCAGTTACAAATGCAAGGAATAACAAACGGTGGTGTAGCAACACTTAGTGATGCTTACTTAGGTACACTACCCACTAAACGACGCAAACTTATTGAACAGCAAAAGCCACGATTATTAGTTAGCCCTACTCCCAATCATTCAGCAATAGCAGCATCTATGGAACGTTTAGTGAGAGAGGGTGTAACTCGGGCAGGTGTTGAGGAAGTCGAAGGTGCTGCAATTGCTGTAGCTGTAGATCCTGGTGTTAGGCGTGCATTTGGTCAAGCAATTAGAGATTGCTTGAATCCACATAGACTAGGAACACCAGATTTTCCAGATCCTTTGCGTTTTCCCAATGCCACAAAATATTTTGCTGACCAAGATAGGCCACCAAAATAATAATTACAAAGAGAAAACGGTTCGTAATGGCTTAGAGTATTTATAAAGGAGAAACCAGGTAGTGTCTAAACAAAGTGAGAAATTGCAATGACCAAGGAATACAAAGATATATTCTTAACATATAACCACAAATGCTATTAACTCTTATTATTGTATATGTGAATTTAATGCAAATATTTTCAAATACCACACATTACATTATTTGTTTAACCGATGTAGCTTGTAGTTTTACAAAACGTACTATTGACTTTTTAATATATAAATATGTTAAATAATTATACGTTACGTACATATTATTGAAAATAGCGAAATTTGGCTACACTTGCTCTCTCCCATTATACTCTAAGCATCGAGTGACCCCAATCTGATACTATAATTAAAATACTACTTTCATATTAAACTGCGTTTTCTGTAGAATTATTGTTATGCAAATGAAATGTATTCTTAATCAAATGACACCTGTCTAGGTATTATACAGATTGTAATGTATTATCTTGCGACCTATGCATATTGTGGGATATTTGAGTGTTGTCGATATTAAAATCCTTTTAATAACGATGATACTACCAATCGATATTAATTACTACCTTATAGTCCAATATTTGATTTGTGAGAAAAGGAAAACAAGTATGGAGTTATCCGTGGAGTAAAAGAAAATTGACTAAATGCGATTTAATACCTCTCATTATAATCATGAATTATCTAAGGCTATAGTTTGTACTACACAAGCTTTGTTGAATAATACGTTATAAACCATAAAGTACCATGTTTCTTTGTAATTTATGTAGATAATTTTGATTGTGATGCGTCATACTAAATAGTTCAAAAGCAGACTTTTTATACGAACGAAGGTACTGTATTTTAATTCTAATGATCTATACAAAAAAAAAAAAAAAAATGATTTTAATCTTGCACCGGAATTTCATCAGTTTTAATAAAAAAAAATCAAGTATCGAGCCTAATGCAAAAGAAAGATAATTCCAAATTATACATTTGTATTAATGTTAAGGGATAATCGTATATGAATATTTGATAGATAGTATATAATGTTAATAAAGTAATTGAAATAATTTCATGTGAATATGATTTTGAATTGAGAAGCCATTGAATTGATATCAATATGATTAGAACAAAAATAATTCGATCCATATATTTTTTATCTTTTCAAAATTATTACACAAAACATACTTCAGATTTTATTTCGTGTTTTCTTAACAATGTTTTGAGATTTTTAATCCATTTGCCTTTGTACACGTTTCCCGCGTTCTCCTTAATATCACAATCCATGATTTCGCATGGATGTCAGCCATAAGCATAGATATTTTCATATTCGTACATCGATCATATACTGCCTAGGGGCTCGAAAAATGCGTAAAATATGTTGATTCGTTGAAACGTATTAAAAATGTTACTTGTCAACCGATAAACAATTGCAATTAGTTTCATGGAAACAGATTTGCTAACGTTATCTCAGTAACGCAAGAACTACAACTAAATAGTCCATCTACTAACTATTAATAAAATAATTTGAAACATTTATATTCTACTATAGAATTGATCAGAATTTCACAGATGAACATGTTGTGTACAGAGCAAATATTTAACAATATCGTCGCGTTATTGGTAGTAAACAAAGTATTCGTATAGAATTTATTGAAAACGGTGTAAAAACGTTTTCCAAACAAATTGGATTACACGCAACAGGACAATATCGATCGTTAATCGTTGGAATTTCAAAGCACGAATCGGGCTCTCGGCAACCATGCGAAAAGTTGAAAACATTATGCCTATCTTTACCAGAGACTTGAAACATTCATTGTCGAAACAACGCGTTAGATTGTTTGACGATGTTAATTGTTTGTTCACGATAACCAGACCAATGTTAACGTCCGATGCATTAAGACGCGATAAATCGCTTATCGCATACAGAATAAACGGAGATAAATGAAATCGATGTTTTTCTTTTTTTTTGCCGTGTTATGAAATTAAACTAGAATCTGGAATCACTGAAATCTCTTTCTCGTAAACCCTAGAAAAGAAAAAATTAATAACGTGATTATCAGGTACGTTATTATTTCCTCGAAATAGAATTTTCTCGTTCGATAAAATAAACCTCAATCGTATTAACTTGTACGACAGAATGCAACTCACGGGAGGAACCGCGTTTAGTATTTGGAAACAGTCTCGTGAAAGAAAGCGAAAGTAAAAGGATGATTTAATATGTAGCAAGTGTTGACGGGAGGTTCGCGCCCATCTTTTTTGTATTTAGTGAAAAAAGAAAGGAACGAATGAAAGAAGAAAAAAGAAAACGAATTTCCCTTCCTATATGTCCCCAGTTGCCACTCGATAATAGGCGCTCGTTAATATCGCGAGTGCCACTCTTGAATATCGAGAAGAGATTCCTACTACCTTCCCACCCTTTTTTTTTTCAGCATTTTACCATGCTAACCCCCCACTCTCTCCGCTGCTGTTGCTCGGTCTCATTCCAGCAAGCGTGGCGGGCAATTTCTCTTTTTCGCTCGCCGCAGCGCGAGCGTCCGTCGGATTAAGGCATAATGAAATTACGAGGGTCACGTCATTTTATAAAACGATCGTTAAGCGTCGAGAGTGTTCGCTTGCCGTGGCTCTCGTCGAAATGACATCGCATTGAAAACGATCGATCGAAATCTCTGAGCGAAAGAGCTTGGGGTGATGGAACGTTCGGTTGTGACGAAGAGATAGAAGAGAAGGAAGAGGAAAAGGAACAAAGAGGGGGGTGGGGGGGGGATGAAATTTTTGTAGTGGGAAAGAGGAGAGGGGGAAAGAGTAGAATAAGTAGAATTTTATGTACAACAGAAGCATGCTAATAAATCGGACCTGGTTGTAAAATCGATTATTAATTTAATCCGGACATTTTCACGATATATATATATATATATATATTGGAATTCCCTAAAATATCGGAGCTAAAGCGGTGTGCATTGACATAGGTTGTTATGGATGCTTCGTCATAAGCGCACACGAAATTTTATGAACACGCGCGCCTGTTAACATTCCATGTGCCAAAATTCATTATAATTTATTGATACATCAAATATATCCGCCACTCTCGCCCGTTCGTTGCTCTTCATAATAACGAGGGAGCCACCGGCGTGTATGTGTGCACGCCGGCCGACGGGTATATATTTCAGTTTTCCTTTCGTTTTATTTTCAATCGTTCGTACGCCGTTTCGCGCATCGTAGCCGACCGCGTCAATTTTTCGCGATTCCGTCAATGAGCGTGAGAGGTCGCCAAAATAGGCCGTCCGCGTGTTGCTGCATTCGTAAATACACTCGTAACGACACACGTAATTGGTCGCGTCAGTGGCGTGTATTCGTTATATGTACGCATATATCCGGCATCGACGCGACGCAATTATTCTCAAACCTTCGTTAATATTATTTCTCAGCATTATCAAATATAGGGTGTTCATCACCTAAAACGTCAGTCGTCTTTTCAGAGTCATTCTCGAATCTTGTTGTAATTACGTTAATTTTCTCTTCCGTCGAATAACGCATTGCAAACAATACAGTTACAAATTTGGCGGTACTATAGTAAACATATTTTGTTTACAGGCATAATATGTTGTCTTCCGTCATCCGTTAAAGTTTGCGATTTCAGTGGAAATAAATGTCATATTTAACCTTCAATTGTAAGTGCTAAAGGTTATTTCAAGGTCACAATAGCTCACATTACCTCACGTTCACATGAAATGTAATGTCAGCTGTAAATATCAATGGTATTAAAAGCTCGAAAAAAGATAACCTTCTAATGAAAATATCTTTTACACTGTATTCGATACCATTTGAATTGAACATGAAATATTTTTTTATTTAGTGAAATGAGACATTCAGGTAATCTATATCAAGTGAAAATTGACTAGAAAATTCGTTCGTTTCAAAATGGATCGATAGATCTGCTGCATTGTAATCTCTCAATACACGACTCTCAATATTCGTGCAGCTTCACGAAATAGAATAACTTCATTTGAAACTGAAAACATCTTTAATAAATTTGTCCACTCGATTTTTTTTTTTTTTTTTTGTCTTTATACGGTTATGATCAGAGAAAAATAATAAGCATAATAACTATGTAGCTTCATAACACCGCAAGATCAATAACTTGAATATTCATCTCGACTCGAATAAATCTACGACAGTATTCTAGAACAGAAAACAGTGGTGAAGTACATATAATATACGTATAATATATATATATATATTTCTATGTATACTACATGAAGGTGAGGTAGTTCGGTAATTCGACGAAACTTTTTCACGGAGGGATAACACCTTCGTTGCACTTGTCAACGAAACGGTTGGGCTACCAGGAACGATATCATCGAATGGACCTCCGGCTGCTCGTTGTCGCGGCTAGGAACAAGAGGATTTTTCGAAGTCTGGGAGCGAAAGGCGTTGGTATTAATTGGCTGGACTAGTCCGTGTGGAGTGGGCCGACTACACGAATGGCACACTACCACCAATGTCGCGACTATCACCACCACCAGCGCGCGACTATCATGGAGCAACGCTATTCTCTGCGTTCGAACGTTTTTCGTGGTCCGTGCCACGGAAATGTTCGTTCATTTGGTGACCATCCTGCCTCCTCTCTTTCTTCTTTCTTCCGCGACCCCTGGGGTCGTACCCTCTTCCTTCTTCGACCCCTACCCATAGTGCGGAACTCTCGAGGAGACCAGCGGGAGTATAGGCCGCGCTCGCTTGTAGCCGTGTCTATACACACGTATACTGGCGCGTAGAAAGGCATAATAAAGGTTGGGGAAACAGTCCACGCGGACTTAACGGACGGCTGTCAGCGCGTTCCATATGGAAGCCAGTTGGTCGGAGTTACTGCGCTCTTCCGGCAGGATTGGCCTTTTTCGTTCTCGATTACGCCTCTTTATTCGCCCACTGGGCGTCGCCTCGGATTTTTCTGCGTTCAGGTTGGCTGCAGTGGTTGACTCGCGTCTCTTATAGGCCGACGTGGTGCTTTTTCACCGAGCGGACGCAGTGAGAGTCCGCGCGGACAAACCGAGGCCGAGGTTAAGACGCCTTGGCAATCAAGTAGAACCTCGGGCAAGCAGGGGCGGTTATGGGTGGTTATCGGAAGGGGGTGCACCAGCCGCACCGGTATAGAGAAAGAGAGGATGTACGAAGGCGGCCATATTTAGAGAAGGAAATCAGTGAAGAGCATTTCGCGCCGTGTACCGTGTTCAACCGTCTGTCCTTGTTTGGCAGACGATACGCTCCATCCCCCTTTCCTTCTCCCTCGTCTTCGTCCCTCGACTATCGGTGTCCCTCGTTCCTTCTTTACGCGTCTCAACATACCGCTGTGTCTGCGCCCGTTGAATTTTGACGGATGAAAAGTAACCGAGGTCGTCAGAAGCGGCCGAGGTTTCTTCTCGCCAATGGGGAATTATGGTTTTGCGGCAGCGAAGGCGTCTCGACGATCATCGGCACGCTAAAAGACGAATCGAAACGTTGTTCCTCGCCACGAGAGGAGAGTTGCGCACTCTCAATCTCGTTCTTTCTTCTTCTTTCTCCTTTTTTCTTTCTCTCCCCCACTCTCTTTTTCTCTTTCATCGAGACCGTCCTTTTAGCACGCGCGTTACCCCTTGGTACTTTACGCACTCCAAAGAACTCGTCGCTTCGTATCTCTCGTCTCGACGATCAGTTTTTATGGAAGCGAGAGAACAGTTCGCGGTGTTTGTTATTAACCAGTGTATAGGGCCGCGACGTAGCAGCAACTCGAGGAACTTTACTGTTCCTGCCGTAGTAAATAGACCGGCGCATCGGGAAGCTATTGTCACGTATTTGATCCGACGGTGAGACAGAAATGTGCTTCATGATTTTTCATAGGCTACAGATCAAGTCGACGGTTCTTCCGTGACGTCTGTGTGTGTATGTACGCCTCATTGTCAGTGTCGCGTATTCGTAAATCTTCGAAAGATCATCCTCTTCGTTAGCCATACCTCTCCGATAACGAACTCACATATACACAAATTCATAGCAAGTGCTCAATGGCGTAGAAAGGATTTGGTACGACGTTCCGTCGAATCAAAGTTAGCGCGTTGAGATCGTATCGATTGTCAAGGATCGCCCGATCGAGCATCAACGTGATACAAATTTGTACATCTAATTCGACAGAAAATCGCTAAACCGTTCATATATTCGCAATGTGTCGGTTATTCCCTCGTCTAATGAAACCTTTCCTGTAGATAAATTTCATTGCAATCGATCCTCGTGCAGCCATCGATATACGTACGTGTACAGTACGTGCATACGTTCGATATTGATAGTCGCGTTACGGCCGCTACATCTGCCGGCGACGCGTGCAAAGTTATTTCTGCGCTATTGTCTTTCAAGTTGGCGGTAGTCAGTGAAGAAGAAACGAGCCACTTCTAAATGCGTAAACGCTCGCTGCACGCGTCAATGGTACGCGTATAATCGCGTACCTTGGATCCGGGCGATCATTCGAGCTAGGCAGCCGGAGCTTTTCAACCAGTTTTTTGCATTCGTCGACGACGGCGCTGCTGTGTATGTATATATGTAGCCGGGCGCGGCGTGGTGTCGTCAACGGGCGCGAAGCGTTGCTCGAAGCTCAAGAGCTTTTTCTGCATCGCGCCTTCACGGTATATAATGTCATTTCTCCTCGCCTCGGTGCCGTGACGAAAACACTCCTCCTGATTTCTCTCGCCGCTCCTCCCGGCCTCTTCTTCTTCCCTTTCCTCCTCTTTCTTTTTTCTCCCTTTCTTTTTTCCTTTTTTTTTAATATCGTACCCGCGCCAGGCCTTTTTTTTATTTTGCACTTACCGCAATGTCGGAGCGTTCTCTGTTAAGAGGTTCGCCTCGCGAAAGAACGCGCGGTTTTTTCGATTTTACCTGTACAGCATCTGACCGTACGCGTACTACACGTACGAGCCGCGGCCGCCTGCGTTTATCGTCGTCGCGGTTGTCTGACAAAGGGAAACGATTAAAGCACGATAAAAAGAAGAGAAAAAGAAAAAGGGGAAAAAAAAACGAGGCAAAAGAAGTACGATAATATATTAAAAAGTTATAGTCTGTTTCTCGTTCTTGTCGCTACCCCCCCCCCCCCCCCTCCTTTTTTCCTCCATTTTCGTTTCCCTTTGTCCCATTCGCCGACAGAAAACGGGAACGCAGGTGAAGCGTGGACGATAAAAAGCGTTTTCTACGAACCAAAAGAACACCCTTTTTCGTCGCTTTTTTCCTGCCCCCCCCTCCCCCTCCCCCTTCGCTTTCGTACACACGCTGGCGCTATATACGCCGCGTTATCGACACGCCGCAGAAATTATTTTTTGCCCCGGTTTTATCGACCGAGCCGCTTTTGTTCCGTACGAACGACTTCAGATAGGATTCTAATGACTTTTCATATATCAAAATCCGAGCTGCGGGCAAGGCGGGCCCAAAGATTCCGGGGGAGTGGTGGGGGAGGGTTGTCCGTGAAACTTTTCCGTTTAACAGTGGCAAGCGAACGATCTAAACCCGGTGCGGTTGCGCCGGGTGATAAAACTTTCCGCTTGATCTATTGCCGCTTCGGCAATTAATTCTCGCGCTCGTGGCCAGCTGATATCAGTATGCTCGTGTGTCGGTTATCAGGAAGCGTGGAAATAGTGACGGCCGCATCGGATCGCGGCGTTATAGGTGTTTTCGCGGAAAATCATTTTTTGATCGTTTTCCAAACACACGCCGGCGCCCGCTGCCAATGTATATACGTATAAATTTCAAAACTGACCGATCCCCGTTGAAGTTTTTATCCGGAACGCCGTGCATATACGAGTTTCCCCGAAACGGACGGACGATCGCAGCGTAGTATAATAAAACGGAATCAATGCTCGGCATTTAATCATGTTTAATATGCTTAGAGATATATTTAGGAGTTAGATATTTCGCGAAATGCAACGACATATTTTGAATAAAATGCAAAAATACGTGTGTCGCGTATGTTATTACTGAAACGCGAGTGATTTAGATGTCTCATCTGAAGATCTCTGACTGAGATAAAAATCAATTTTTACAAAGACATGCTTGCAATTGCGAGATAGTATTAAATATAAAATATGCTACGCCCGCTCAAAGAACAAGTTATTATTTACTCTCCTTTTGCACGATACGACAGTTCAGTATATTCTCCTCTAAAGCGTAGCATCGCGAGACGCAAGTTTCCTTTTCGTATTAAAAATTCATTCAAAAATTACGTTTAAAGTATGAAAGTACACCTCGCGTTATTTGTTCCAATGTCGTTAACGATATGAGGATATATTTCAGTACGTACTCCGTCTAGTGAAAAAAAAAAATATATATATATATATATATATTTTCACGTCACGTCTCTGTATCTCTGCAGCTTACGTCCAAAAAAATGTCCAACGTTAAAACCATCGTGACATAATCTTCATCTTAAAGGACGAAACGTCATTGTGTTCGACGTCTGTTTGAAACAATGCCGAATTGGCCGCTAATCAAATTTACTTAACCATCCGAATTACATGACCGATCGGTCGGCGTCGTCAATTAGTCAAATTGCTCGAATAAATATCATTTCGATTAAAGTTTGCCGTGCACGCCGGAGCCGATGCCAACAAAATTGGCCCGTTTCATAAACCGACCTGACAATGATCGGTTTATTCGGCCGTTGATAATTATCCCCGGTAACAAAACAGCGTCGATTACGCGCTGGAGACCCGGGGCTAGCAACCTCGGTATCGTATCCCCGGCCGCTTTCCAGCCGAAAAAGGTGATCGTTAAGGAGAGTGGTCGATCCGAGTGTACGTACATATATACAGGTATGTACGATGCGGCGAGTGGCGTACAGAGCGAAATGCTTTCGCCGGATATCGAGCGGACGTGTAGCCCGGCGCGTAGCGATTGATGGCCGAGCCAATTGGCAGCCGGGCACTTGGCAAGAATGATGCAATTAACCAATAAACACGTTTTCCAACCGGGCAACTGCACGTACATGGCAGAGAGCAAGCGTACACAGCCGGACAAACTCGTACAGGACACACGCGTTGCCGTTGTCGTGGACGTTTGGACGATGGTCGTCGTCGTCGTCGAGGAGAGTCACGTTCCACGTCCACGTCAGACATTCCACGATTATCTGCCTTCCGTGATCGCATTCCCGCTTTGTCTTCGATCCTGTCGCGATAATTCGCTCGACGGTACGTACGTACGGTTCCCTGAAATCGAACGTTCCGCCTTCCGAAACTAAATAAACCGGTTCGCGCGTTCGCTTCATGTATGTAAGTGCTGAACCGATGGGTTTGCATCGGGTTTCCTCAGCTTCTATCGAGTTTCGTTTCCGTGAGAGATTTTTTTATTTTCTCCCTCTGTTCCTTTTTCTTCATCTTTTTCTCTCTTCTTTTTTTTTCCAACGAAAATTTCCAGAGGCAGAAGGGTTACAGTAGGCGTGTTACGCGCGTGTTTAGTCTAACGAGCACGTTTCGTTTTAATATTCGAATGGTGTTTTGCGCGAGTGGGGCAACGTTGGAAGGCACGTTGTTTTATATACACGGGGTACACGTGTAGATACGCGTGGAAAAGCTGTTTTTCTTCGGCGAATCGATAGAGATTCGCATGCACCGGACGCGTTACGCTGGTAATCGTGTAATCTTTCGATCGCGCTAGAATTATCACGTATGTACCGTGGCAATCGATTCCGACATACGCCGATCAATTTCACCCTCTCCCCCCCGACGAACCGACCGAACAATAGACCGATGTAAATAAATACACCACGTGAACGGAGAAATTCTGTCGGCATTAATAAACCATGCGTTGACAAACATTCGCGTTAAACAAACTATAAACATCGATGATCCTAAATATTCTCATTGATAAACGCGAGTCTGGCTGCGTGACTGTTTAAACAGAAAGAGAGAGAGAGAGAGAGAGAGAGAGAGAGAGAGAGAGAGAGAGAGAGAGAAACACGGATCGATTCCTCTCGAGACCAATATCGCAATTGAAAAAGCTCAACTACGCGAATTAATTGTGATTTTATTCCAAACAGTAACAGCAACAATGATTCCAACTTCTCCGCATTGTCCACAATGGATTTGTTGATTTCAAAATTATCCATAGAGGTTAGTTTCAAAATTGTTCGTTAGATTAAGACTATAAGGCTCATTAAAATGTGATTGTGTGAGTGTTTTATTGTATAGGGATTCTAACCCGGGATTACCCACCTGGAGGTCTAGCGCAGGTACATCCCGGTGACATAAATTTTAAAGTAACATGGATTTTAAAGATTTTCATTCATTCTTCAAGTTTCGTAGAAATACAACGTAAAATATGAAGGTAATAGACACGTGCGGACTATCTGCAACAAGACAAAAATCGTGTCCATTCATAAATAGTTTCAGAAATATTTGAACAGCCTTTTCCAACAGTTCACCTTGATGTCGGTTACCCTAATGCCTTTCTCTACTTGGAAATTATCTTAACTACCGTGTAATATGTACTTAGACTTAAGATACCACAATGGAGTAAGATTCGAAATCCGATTCCATCGTAACATTCTAGAATGTTACAGAATGCGTAGAAATCTTAAGATTTTTATTTCTTCGAACAATAACCGTCCGTAGATCACCTATAGTTAGCAACAAGCAAATTACAATCGAAGAGCACGAATCTGAATTTAAACAGCGAACCAAAGAAATCACGTATGAAAGAAACGTCTGATCCAGTTTACAGTTTAGCAAATACGCGAGCTTTGTTGCTTAGTTTTTGATGCTCGATGTCCGTTCACATTGTGTCAAAATAAATAAATATATATATATATATATATATATAAAAAATATATATATAAAATACGAAACAGAGTCCAATAGACCTGTAAAAAAAAAGAGAAGAGAAAAATCAACGAAATTATAGATAACGAGTAACGCGAGAGGCTAAAGCATTATAGCTGCACGTCGGAAAGCTTCAACGGAATAAGTGTAGAATGGAAGTAGAAAAAGGAAGGGAAGACAGACGATCGTTAAAATGTTTGTCAAATACGATGAAATGGGAAATGTTTGAGAAGACGTCATCCATTCGTCAAAGCCGACGTCGTAAAACGCGGTGTTAACTCAATTTTGTTTGCGAGCGGAGGCAACCGGTTTTTACTCGCGATCTGTCGCGGCTCGCGTTACATCGCGAACATTCGAAAACACGGTAGGTAAAAGCGCAGAAGATTGCGAGAGGGATGGGGAAGAAAAAAAAAAAAAAGAGGTGATTCGTAGCTTTTAATGGCGCGCTCGCGTAATAACCGTTCGGGCGGGAAACCGTTCTATTTTTGTCGCTGGCCTATCCGGTTAAACGCGTCGTCGATATGTCAGAAGATAGCGGAGCAAAGGAATTTCGTATCGAGCGTTCCAGTTCGATGACAAGCGGTGACGTGTTTCTTTTTAGCTTTCGCGCCGACTCGAATCATTCGGCACAGATTTCTGAACGATTTCGGAACGATCTTGTATTTTACGTGCGACTTTATGAATAGATCGAGAAGCCCCGAATTAAAATCTCGTATCGCTAATTACACGTTCGCTTGATCGGCGTAATCGAGCGATTTTCTAACACGGGAATCGACGTTCGAGAGCCATATTTTTTATTGGCGCCGCCGATCGAGGGCAAATTAATCTCCGATGCAGTCGGTTCGATCGCCGCCTAATTTTACCGGCGACGCTGGATTAATTAGGTATGAAATTTAAACTGAACGTTAAATGACAGAGCGAACGAACGGGAAAGGCGAAGGATTTGTAAAACATTCAGGAAGAATCAGATAGAAAGTATTACAAAAATTTCAAATGTTATTACGCGCGATATAATTAGTGTTACGTTTTATTAAAAGGTACTATACGTGTTATTACGGATACGGAAATCTTGACGATAAAAGAGCAATTATTTCCTGAAACCTTCGTTCCGAATTCTCTGCAATTATACATACATATTATAAACAGATTAAGGTGACGCTAATATTTCACGATTAGCGTCGTCGAACGATGCGCGACGCTACGTGGGGGACAGAGAGAATTCTCGAATGTGCGAGACATCGGGCACAGAGAGACAGACGGTCGACGAAAAAAAGAAAGGAAAAAAGGAAAAAATAGCACTCCCTTGTCCGCGTGCAGGCTGCGCAACGATTAGCTCGAATTACAGTCGCTAAAGCATGTCGCTCGGCGCACGTTGCCCGGCCACGGTGTCATTAGCGGGCTCCGGTAATTTCTTCTTCCATTTGCTCCGGCGTACGCGAAATTTTCGTGACGAACGTGGCTCGCGTGTCACCGCTCGTTAAAACTACTCGCCTCGTCTCGTCTTCCATCCGAGGAACACCTCTTTCCCCTGCTGTCCCTTCACGGCCGCGTGTACCCGGGTGTTCTTATTTCTCCTGTTAAATAACGATAAGATTAAGCGTCACCGGGCCGAGTGCAGGAAGGGTAAAGTGATAATAATTGTTTGCAGGGAGTTGAGGCGGAAAGGTCGTCGATGGTTACCACCCCATTCCAAAGGGGATGGAACGTCGGTCGCTTGTAACATGGTGTGCACGCGTGTACAGCGTATACACGCCGAACTGTAGAGCACACACACACACACACACACACACACGCCCGCGCGCGCGCGCGCTCTCTGAGTTCGGAGTCACTGGGACGAAAAGAGGCTGAAGCAGGGTAGGGAAGGGTATCGACATGCTTGGGAGGGGCGAAGAGAGACGCGGGGTGCACGAGACAAGTAAGAGGTCGAGGATGAAACGACTGTTGGCGGTGAGATACCGAGGTCGAAAATGAGAGAAACTAAACGAGCGTGACGAGGATGACGGATGAACCGAAAGCAGGCTAAACTTCAATCTGAGAGGTTCGTGACTACAAACAGGACAAATGTAAACTAACCGAAAAGCGTTGGTCCACGGTGGAAGGCTTTCACCGATTGTAGTTACCATACCGGAACGAAGCGACGGAAGGACGGACGAGAGATTTGAGAAGAGGGAATAACTTTGTTTGCAATATAAAATAAATTTATGTCTGGTTTATATTGTTACTTGTTTACTTTCGGTTTGCAGTTGGAGGGAAGACGAAGTTGGAGAATTGCAGTAGTTTGGTTCGATTCGATTCTTTTCGATAGTCGATTCGAGGTTATAGACCTATAGTGAACGTTCGCACGCGTCGAAACGCAAACGATAATCGTTTGAAAACGATTCCAGATGCCTGCAGGTAATTTAATTTAATAAATGCATCGAGAAGGAATCGCGGTAGCGGCATTCGTTATGAAGCGATCAAATTTGCATGTAATAAAGAGGAAGGTTAACATGGGTTTTCCGGTGCGCGTTAGCGATGTTCAGCGTGTCTGGAGTAATAATTTAATACGCGCACGGCGTAATGCAGCTACAAACTCACCGCAAGATCTACCGCGTGCAAATCTCGTTTTTGTGTAAGTAAAAATGCAAAGCGGATCGCGACGAACGGATTCCTCCTCCTCCTCCCCCCTCCCTCCTCACCCCGCCGTCTAGCTGAAACGTAGTACAGAAAGAGCCCGTCCATGCCGCGCGCGCAACCGACCAGACCGGACGGAAAAGAGACGAACGAGCTAAGAGGCTGATTGTCGGAGGCGCGAAAGCGAGAAAGAGAGGGGACGACCGCGCGGCTGGATGAGAACGAGCGAGACGAGAAAGACGAGCAAAGGGGAGACCACGTGGTGTCGCGGTAAGCAGTGGGAGGGCGTAGCGGGTGATGGTGCGGGAGAAGGAGAGGGAAAAGCTTCCCCTCGACTCTGCGGTTGATTAGTTGATACCCGTCCGTCGTCGAGGGTAGATCGCTCGAAGTGTACGTCTTATGTGTGTGCCGTCGGATATTCGTGTCGTGTAACTACTAACGTGATTCGACACCGCCGTGTACGTGAATGTTCCCCATTCCATGCGCGCGTCGTACGTTGCTTTTTCCGTCGCAGTGTGTATTCGTTGTGAAAACGAGTAGCAAGTGAGTAGTGGCTGCCACGAGAAAGACGAAAGTGACAGTGCTTTGTGCTGTGTGCTCTCTCGCCTCGAGACTCTTCGTTTCTTTCTCTTTGTGCCCTTCTTCGTCCCGGTTCCATTGCTTTGTTTCTTTTTTTCATTGCTGACCAGTGAATAACAGTGCGTACTGGCTATGACCTGGGATACCATCGGATATACCTGAGGATAACGGAGACATATCCATTACTCCTGACAGGACTCCGTCGTGACGGGTGGAAGTAACATAACCTCTTCGAGGGCCTCTGACGATAAGATGTATCCCAGTGCCAGTATAAACGCAGCGGCAGCTGTGGCTGTGGCAGCTGCGGCACGGCACCCGGTAAGTGCTTTTATTTTCTTTTTCTCGCTTGTCGATCTTTTTTTTTTCCTCTCTCCCCGTTTTCTTTCCCTTCTTCTCCTCCTCTTGCGTATACACGCTCGATAGGAATGACTGGCACGACCATCGCGATAAAAATAAAACGGCAAAGGATTTGAAGTATCGAGACATCTCGTATTGAGCTCTACGAGGTGGGGAGCGTTTGGATTTTCGCGTTTAGTCGCGCCGAACCGTGTGATTCGATCCGACGCTACCGATACCAACAACTTTCGATCGTACAAAAGTCGTATAAAATCGCCTACTTTTTACGGAAATTAATTGTGAGCTTCAATAACTATTTATACGCAAATTACAACGAGCGTGTAACTAGCATTTACGCGATGCTTAATCATCGTATTTATAATTATCAGGTCGTGCACGTAATGAAAGAATCGGTTTTTCTGCGAATCGGCAACGTAAACGTATCCTTTTTTCCGCTCCGCACATTTTATATTTTTGTTTATTGTAATTCTTATTTATCGGGATATTATATGAGGAGTGACGAGGCCGATTAACTTGAACCGGTGACCTCGCTATATCTTGCTGTCAATAGCCAACGATTATCAGCACAAAGCAACCGTGAAAACATTCAGATTCGCGGTCAGATTAACGTTCCACCATAACCGATGTTTCCCTCGACATTATCGTGTACTTGCACACCGTGCGTGCGTCCTCCTCGTCGCGGATATTACGACCAAACCGGTGAAATTAAATTTAACCTTCCTCGTTAAAAAGGTTACGACAGACTGGCAATTTTACATGTCGTAAGGAATAAGGTTGTAAAAATTGCACGTGGTAATAAACAATCGTCGCGCGTATTTTTATTTTTTACCTGAAGCGTCTTGAACAGTCAAGCTGTTTTTCCGATGTTTTCGCTATTGAAACGAAACCAAGAAATATTTTCTTTCGATTTGAAATTGTTGTTGGTTTTTTTTTTACGTGAATAGTTCTTGTAACTTTAGAACACTTTGAAACTTTATTTTTGTAACATTGTACAGCACGATTTACTTACGTGAATCACCAGTCGCTTGAGCTGAATGACAAATTATGGAATGTGTTAGTCGAGTGCTCGACAAATATTGAGTGTCAATGTCTTGTGACGAATGTCTGGTTGAAAATCATGGTGAAGCGCGTAAGTGGCAGATCTTGGAAACTTTGATTCGGACACGTGCTTACGATTCTCGTTATAATAAACGTACAACGTTATTTTTCTTACGAAAAACGACAGCATCGAACTGTCTGGCATCGTTATAGCTTTCAAGCGGCAAATGACAAGCGTGCACAAATACCGACTGATTCGAGAAACGGAGCTTAAACGAAAATCAGATACAATTAAGTCAGCAGTATACATCTCGCAATGACTTGCTTTCGATATTTCTATGACACATACATAGGTCGTAATTCTCGTTTCGCCACGGATATCGTCCACGTATCGCGTATCCTCGCGATCGAAAATGCTTCCGATAAGTTTCGTTCGTTGCAGTACCGGTCGGAGCCTCTATCCATGCTAATTCGAGATACCGATATATCGACCGGTATATGGGTGCCAGGTCCATAGACTCTTTCTACCGTCGGATGGATTCTCGTAGCCCATGGTCTATGGTTCCGTCCATTCCCCCTCTCTTCTCCCCCTACTCTTCCCTTTCATGCATCGCCGTTAGTCAAAAGGAATAAAAAAGGCAGACCTGAAAAGTACTGTCAGAATGGATTTTTTTCCCTTCTTGTTTTTTTTATTTTTTTTTTTCGGAGCCGGTCGTCGGAACGGTTGCGACGGCAGGCGAGTCGCGCGCGCGCGAGAGTATACCCGCTCTGCCAGACGGACTCTTTCGGATCGTTAGTCGAATGAATCCGGTCCCGTATTTATTTTCTCTCGATAGTTTACCCACGTTCTGCACCCATCACCCTCTCCACTCTCTCCACGCCCTTCCCTTCGTCGCTGCCTCTATCATTCTCTTCCTGCAAAGTACACACACGCGGCAGAAACTCTGACTCGCGCGCGAGACAAAGTTTGCTCACGCGTCTGTGCGCTAAATACCTATGGCGCTCCTCCTGTGTATAGATACGCGTCCGACGAAATTGACACGAACCTAATTTTTTTCTTTTTTTTTTTTTTTTTGTGTGTGTTTCTACGTCCAGTTTTTTCGGACCTTTAGTCCGAGCTTCGTATTTACTGCGCGTAGCACAGCTACTGAACATGAAAGGGACATGTGTGCGTGGTATTGGTAAACGTGCGGACGTTTGATGTGGAAACGCCTTAAACTTCGCGTGGAAGTTATTTCCGAATTGGTATCCTGTTTACAATCTTTCATTCATAATAAGTAATTGATCTGTGGTTGTTCGAAATTACATCGTGACAGACAAGATTTCGAGATTGATGTACATTAGATTGTAATGTCATACCTCTGGAAGAAGTTCGGGAATTCTTATCTGCCGAAATGTGTCTCGAATTGCGTGTTTTGAAACGTGTGACTCAACTACTCGCTGATTTTATGACAGACCCATACATACGTAAACAATGGCATGCCTGCGTCACATCAGCTTGTCGGTATTTTGTTTCGTTAATAGACCACCGTTATTCCCACCGTATGGGAGTGAGCCACTTATTTTGTTCAATGAAAAAACATTGAATGAGTGAGAAACACCGAGAAGAATTCCTCGAATTGTAGCTGTCAGATAAGATCACGACCCTTGGCTAGTTGATGTTCCACTACTGTATATTGTTTTCATCTAATATACGCGTTCGTTCGATCGCGAGGTTTTCGTATATCTTATGTGTTTGCGTTGCACAGCGCGGGTGCGCTGTATACAGACGGATACACGGACGGTGGCGCAGAAACGGCCGAAAAACGAACGAACGAACGAAACGAAACGAATGACTGAACAGGGGGGACGCAGTTGGGAAAGAGATCGCGAACGAGCGTTGGGGTCGCCGACGGAATAATATTTGGCCGGCGTGCAAATTTCCATTCGGCCGTAAACAGGCCGCGAGCCGAGGCGGAAAAGCTCGTGTCGGGAATACGACGAAAATAAATGCGTGTATCGTGACCGCCGCCGGCCAATATCCGCAATTACATTATGTTTGCTATACCGTGGCACACCGGTTGGCCGACGTATCGACGATTACCGACCGAGCAAACGGCGGGAGTCGAAGGAAGAGTGAGAGGAGGAAAAAAAAAGGGTTCGCGGGAGGGGAGCGGGAAGGAAATAAATCCCGGATAAGAAGGGACGCTTCTGTCGCGTGGAATTATTTGAAACTGCTGGAACATTTCCAATACGGTATATCGAAAGTGGAGCAGATTTGCTGCTCGCTTTAAAAGCCTGGTTTAGGCGATCCATTTTTATTCGACGTTCTGCTGCACAATCGTTTTATTGTCCCGACCATATAACATATGCGCGTCATCGAACACGCTTCTTTCCGTCGCGTACCCCCTCCATCAAAGATTTATAACGCGTTTGATGTGAATGTGCGTTTACTTGAAACTATAGGACTCTGTAAAATTATACAGAAGCAGTTCTGGATTTTTCTTTTTTTTCGTTGGAAAGAAAGGTGTGTAAAAAAGAATTCTATATAATTCCTATAGCATACATACACACATATATATATATATACACACATACATATACAAAAATTAGAGGTTAGAAATTCTTGATTCGTGAAAAATAGTTTTGTGAAGAGGTTATGTTATGAAATAATTGCTGTAGTATATCTACGAACACGAGTTTCGTCGTAAAGATGAAACATTTCAACAAATTCTTTTCGTAAATATTCGCCATATAAACGAGAAAAATTGTAATCTTCGTTACTTCAGCCTATAACTATACTAAGCGCAGCCGTAGAACCTGTTCCTACATAGCCGCGTTTTTATCCGATCGTAAACGATTCTGCGTTTAACCGTACTATCGGTAAGTCGATGGAAGTCGGTTATTCCTGTTTTATCGCCGTAATACGCGCCGTTTACAGGTTTCCGTAATCGATATGGGAGCTGCTTATAAAATCTACCCCGAGGACACGCCGCCTCGTTGCGTCTTTCCACAAGCGTGTTTTATCCATTGTCAGTTCGCCGCTACTTCGGGCAACTTCTCGGTATCTTAGCTTTTTATGTTTTAATCCGGTAATCCTATTAACGTCGAGCGATCGTAAAATTCGAGCCCTCGCTCCAGCGTGGTTATAATTTACAAAAGGGACGAGTCGATTGTTGACAAGTACCTGCAATGTAAACACAGGTGCATGGATCTCAAAAGGCGAGAGAAAGAAAAAAGAGAGAGAGAGAGAGAGAGACAGAAAAAGTAGAAAAAGGTGTATATCTCTGTAGTGACCGGTATGTTTGCCTGTCATTGTCGGTCTCAATTGTTTGGCTAGCTCGTTACACCTGGAACTCCTACTTTTATTGATTCTTCGCAGTTCCAAATAATATTTTTCGAGTAAACGCGATTCGGTCTGACGCGAATGCCGTTCAAAAAGACTTTTTAGCGAAGAGATGGTTGGGCATAGGCGTAAAAGATCTTTGTTCGAGGAGACATTTGAGTCGAGAAAAGTTGGTTTGAAATGTCAATTGTACGACAATCGAAAGGACGACGAATATTATTAATTATTGAGAAAATCAGAGTTTGCTTGGTAAAATACTCGGAATGTTCGAATTAATTTTGTTAATTTCAATGGAGATTAGATTTTTAGTAATGTGAATTTGAAAGGTAATAACTTTGTATATTTTATTTATTTTTTTTACCGTCTTCTTAACGGGATTTTACTTAAGCTCCAAATAGTCTTTCAACATCCATCTAGCGAATTTTTACATCACGTGTGATCAAAAGCTTCGATCAAAGTGCAATTACATTTTCACGCATCTTCATTACTCGCAGAGGTTCTTCTCGTTATCGATCGATCGGATTTAACAAAAGATCGAAATTACGTCTGCCGCGTCACGTCCATTAAATAAAAAACGCAAGGCCAGAGAACGAAGAAGGGATAAAGGGAAAAGCATCCGTCTAAATCGGAGACGGAGGAATACATTTAAAATCGCGAAACGAATTAAATCCCGAACCGGATAATGGAAGCCGGGAGCTTTCTTGTAATTATTATATGGCGATATACGCGAGAACAATTGGTCGCGTCGTATAATTGTCGTCTGGCGTGTGGAAACGAAGAAAAGAGGGAGCACGCCGGGGGATATATATATATATATAAGAGAGGAAGAGGGTTGGAAGAGTGACGTGCAAAGAGAGAGGGAGAGGAAGAGGGATGGTGTGTGTGTATGCTCTGTGTGTGTGTGTGTGTAGGCGGAGAGAGGAGATATATTCAGGCTGGATCAGGGGCGAAATTGAAATCGAGACGAGCGAAACGACGAGATGGCGTTGAGATATGGGGGGGGGGTAGGAGGGCGATGGAGAGGGGGTTGTGAGACGCGAGGAGGGCGGCGAGAGGAGGGGAATGAAGGGATTCGAAGTACGATTGCACGAAATTCGCGGTTCGCACGCTTCCGAGCTTCCGCAGAGACCGCAATATGCATTGGTAATTACACGGGATGAATTACACCGCGGAATGAGCGAAGCGTGTTACGTGTAATTGGCGCGCATTATAAATCTCGCGACGTGCAAATAGCTCTGCACCTCCATTCCGCACGGATCGCCGGCTGCGGTGTCGTTGTCACGACAGAGGATGCCCCGTTCTTTTCCGCGTTACCTTCATTTCCCTCCCGATCTTTCTCTTGGAAATCCTTTTGCGATAATTTATCGCCGCCCGTTATATTGGACGTGCGCGGACGTTGGAAAGTGGAAAACGAGGAAATTTAGAACGAGCCACACGCCACTGGCATGTTTAATGTTTTTAATACGATTCTTGGTCGTTTGAACGAAATTAGACAGCCGACAGTTTTTCTTTCTTTCTTTTTTTTTTTTGTATGAATTATTTTATTAGGTTGCAACGTCTTTAGATCGATGGGAAACGTAGCAGATTTCGTTTCTGGGACGGTTTGTGTAAAATTAAATGCTCTTTCGTCTCGTTTAGCCCAAATAGTTGGAGCAATATAATGAATATGCACGAAATTTGAGTTATTTTCTTTTTTTATGAGGTGAAAGTTGATCATTCCATCGTGAATACTGCTTACAATGTTAATATTGTTTTTTTTTTATATATAAGAGATTCGTTGGTTTTCAATTCTCTTTTTGAAACACCATCATTGAAAATGATAAATAGGTACGTTTGTAAAGATCTCACGTGGAGTACAATTTCGATATTGTTACTGTAAATGACTTGTTTAGAGGTAGAATATTAACGAAATTAGAATATACTGAATAAACGCTGCTTCCTTTGGTGGTGTATTAAAACGGGGACAAATAATTGAGAATCGCCACGGACGTGTTAATACCTTTTTGGAGATACGTGTATTAACTGCAAATATTTGAACTCGACAAAATGAGTCGTGTCAATTTTACTATTGATACTACTCATAAACCTCAATTCATTCGACGCCGCGTCGTCTCACAGTCCTGTTTGAGACATTATCTTCGGAACTTCTTTCCCCCTTATATCGCAGTACCGAATATTTAAAAGAGTCGTTCTGACGGCCTCCGTTTCCCGATCGGTCGGATCTTCCTCGGTCCCTGGAGTTTCGGTGTTTTAAACGACGCCAAACAATCGCGAAGGCGCTAAAAGCCTTTCGTGAATTACTAATTTGCATGGAACGTAAACTCCCGCGGAACGGAATCTCGTCTCGTTAGTCATTGCGAATTTATCGGCGGTGAAGTGAGAAGAAAAAAATAAAAAAAAAATGGAAGGGGGAACAAGAGCGAGGGAAGTCTCTGGTGGCGTGGTTGGACACCGCCCTGGGCTCTTTCTCGAAGCCGAAGAGTGTTACACCTTTCTTCTCTCGGCTCCTCGCATCGTGACTCATTTGAGCGGTCTGGTACTTGACCGAGTTGACACAGGCGGTGTTATTGGCACTCTGGAGGGCCGCCAGGGTTGTTTACGTACAAGCTGTACAAATATTATTTCCGGACAAACTGGCTCGCCGATCATTACGAAACTCCAGGCGGAAAGTTTTAACAGCGCTCCTTCCCCTCCCTCGTTTCTCCGCCGTCTTTCCGCCACCTTTCCTTTCCGTTCCGTTCTCCAGACGATACTTTAAACTTCTAGACGTGGGGATCGATCGTTAGGATCGACCCCTGGGACGACTACTCTGAGAGCCCCGGTGTAGTACTCGAGAATTTCGAACAGCGGCGAGGGAAAGAGGCAAAGAGGAGGAACGAACGTTTGCGGTCTGGCAATCGTCGAACGATCCGTTTCTTTCTTTATTTTTCGGTCCGTGCGATCGTTGTTCAATCCCGCGAAACTCTCTCTTTCTCTCTCTCTCTCTCTCTCTCTTTCAGGATAAAGTCCAATAGCTTGATAGTTTTTGGATGCTAGAGGAGGACCCTCGAGAAGGATAATACGAGTGTCTATCGTGCGTCTCAATTGGTTCTGTTATATTATGAATTGCTAGCTGAGAGATAATGTAAAGTTCAGAGAGTACAAAGCATTTGAATATTATTTTAATATTTTATAAAAATATAATATTTATTATTGCAATAATATTATAGACATATAATAATATTTTAATATTTAATTAAACTTGCTAGACCCGACTGTCACGATTATCTTTGTGAAATAAGAGAATCAGTCTAAAAAAACGTTTGTTTATAGAAAGAACAAGACGTTCAGATAGATAGAATGTGAAGTCACCTTAACCACTTGCGCCTGGCAACTGATTGCGGACCGTAACGAGTGACCGAGCCGTATACAATAATTTGTCGCTTTCTTTTTTTTTTTGAACTCGTCGGTACGATATCACTGGATAGAAATTACTGCGAAGTAATAAATTTATTATTTGTTTCGCCTATTTCGTTTTTACTTAAATATACTTAGAACTGAGAAAATATTACAATGTTGAAACAAAAAATTCTCGACGTGCGTCATTCCAGCGCAAAAGGTTAATGTATGAGAGATGTTAAAAATGGGCTCGCTGAATATTGAGGTTTACTATACAATGGATTTAAACTAGTCTTGTAACTTTTATCTCGAATTTATTTTCAGGCTTGAACAATATTATTATCGCGATGCGAAAATTTCAAAGTGTTTCGTAAAACACACACGGTGTACAAATGTTTGAATACTTCCGTGAGTTTATATAGGATTCAGTATTTTCTCTATTTTCTCTATTTTCTTTGACAACGATCATTGAAAGCGTAATAAGTTTTTGTGCGTACAGTTTTGTCTACGTTCGTCACGCTTTACGATTGTTCTTAATACTCGGATAAACTTTTCGAATATAGATGTTGATACTGTGCAAACAGGTATGAGAGCCTCGGAAGATTCTAATTACATAAAGCAAAGCGATGATGACGCATCTTTGTACAAAATTCAGTCCATAGAATGGTGAAGTTAAATTGAACGGTCAGAGTAAATAAAAGATAGATATATTTATACGTTATGTTACCGAAAACAATTAGACGATCGCCTATTCAAACAACGTTATCGGCTGAGAAAACGAATTCTTTAATTATTCTACATGTCAAATAATTAACACAAATATTGTCGCGGCAAATAAGATTAATCTCTCGTCCTTGACACTTGGTTAAAAATCAGGCACTTGCGCTATCAAGATTGTCCTATTCTGTGTCACTCTAGTATAAACTGTATCTTACTTGATTGTACGAGATAACAAATTACACGAATTAAGAATGTGCAAAGCTACAAACAAACAAAGCAAACGAGCGTTATCGCTAGTAAAATTTTCAAACATTTTGCACTTTGATACGTCTTTGTCAATTAATTTTTATAATCGCCAAGCTTAATTATGTCACAGCAATTGCAAGCAGAACGAATGGAGTTATATACCTTTTGGTTCTAGTATCTTTCCTCAAATCCTTCTCTCAGACATAAAGTATCAAGCTAAATAATCTTTTTACGATTGCCTACTTAAATCTTTCCAATTTTGGAGCAAACACATGTAACGTCTGTCTGTACCTGTTCGAGCGGTATATATCTATTGCGAAGCACGCCTTGAAAGATAGCGTGAACAATGAAACACAGGTGTATTGCAATATTTACAAGATGACTGTCGCTTTAAAATCCCATCACGTCACGATGCTCCAAAATTCACCGAGTTGTAACCTCTCCTTCTTTTTCTGTTCCAACAATTACGATCAGCCTTACATAACATTTCGAGAGATAACATCACGCGAAAGGAATAATCCCGATTTGAAATATCACAAGAATCCGCGTGTGTCGTTTTCGCGGATATTGCCCGGAATAAATCAGATCTCGGTTGGAATGTCTTTATCGACGCGAGGAGGGAATATTACTCGGGGAAAAACGTAGAGAACGCGCGATCTCTGGCTTACAGCTGGGTTTGTCTAAAAAATTTCAGACGGTTCTCTCTGGTGAATCTCGGCCAACAAGTGACCGACCGCCGCGCCCTCCTTCTATTGTTCTCCCGCGTCTCTCGCCCCGCCATTTGTATTCGCCGATAGCCTCCAACTCCTCCCAGAACGCCTTTGCTTACTCTATCTTTTTGTCTAGCTCCTTACGATCGTTTCGCGATGTCTGCTCTTGTTTCCCTGCACATTTGTTTGATAAATCACTTCGCGATTGGATATCGAGGATTGTTTCTTTTATTTTTTAATCGTTGAGTTTGAAAGGAAGAACGGGAATGAATACTATATGGCGAGTGATTTCAGGTTCGCTCATTTATTTATTTTTTTTTTCTCGTTTCATAGTTAATTCTACTTTCCTCGAGTTTACATGTTTCGAAATTGATACTACGTTACAACAAAAATGTGTCATTGAAACATACATATATTTTAACCTCTTGCGCTGAAATGACGTGCCACGCACGTCGAGAATTTTTTTGTACCAAATTGCAGCATTTTCCCAGTTTTAAGTATATTTAAATGTAACCCAGGCAAAACAAACGATAAGTTTATTACTTCTCGACCATTTCCATCCAGCGATATCGTACCGACGAGTTCAAAAGTAAAAGAAAGCGATGAATTATTGTATATATACCGGTTCGGTCACTCGTTATGGTCCGCGAACCAGTTGCCAGCGCGCAAAGGATTAAATGTTTGGTTTCAACGTCATTTTGTGATTCTTTTCTTATATATTTGTATATATTTCTTATGTATATTTATATTAATAATATAAATATTAATGTAAGTAATATTAGTAAATACTTACCTTATATTTTTTTTTCTTATATATCTTTTCTTATCTACGCTTCTTGTGAATAAAGTGTTGCAAAAAGAAGAACATAACGTGATGAAGAAGTGAGGAGAACAGCTCTGGTTTTATTATGGTTAGCTAGCTTTCGACGATTCAGTTGTTCCACAAGATTTCATCGCGCGTGTGACGTTATTAGATTCGAGCGCATTTGCGCAGCCACGTTTTAAAAAGTCAAGACATTTCTCGAGCGAGATTCTTCGTCGGAACGCATCATCTCCCGGGTTTCTGGCTAATTATACGAGTTTTGTCGATCAAGGACAGGTTGGCAACGACCACTAGATGATAATCTCTTCGTTGCGAATGCTACTCGGGGACACTGATGCGAATTCTTGGGTAACAGCGTCCGTCCAATAACGAGCGTCGGTTGTCTACCGATTGGAAATTTATCGCGTGAATTTCGTAGTTCGTTTCGGGCGGTTTTCTTTTTCTTTCTCGAAGAAGTTTTTCCCGATCTCGTTACATTTGAAGATTCCTGTATATTTTTGCCGTCAAGATTAACTCGTCTGTTATTTAAAGTGATTCTGAAGTAGCCAGTTCAAGACAGATTTGTCACACTTCCGATCAAGACTTGAAATTTATCGATTTGAAGTTATTATCGGCGCGTAGTTACGCTTAAAAGTGAAAGTCTTCATTCACACTTGCATCTGTGTTAACTTACCCGACAGAAATCAAGCTAGATATATATGGGTAATCATAGAATTGCAACTTTAATAATTAAGCAACTTGAATATTTTTCTTTTCAATATTTCATTACTGGAAAGCATCGTCATGAACGTGTGCAGAACGAGCCCACAGCCAGACACTCGCAAGTAGAATAAATCCGTTCATAATCAGACATTCACAAGTAGAATTAATCTATTTGTAATTAGTAACTCGCAAGAGTTTATCATTTATAGCTGGATACGAATGAGCCCGTTTGTAGTCAAGAATGAGTTTATACCGAATAGTTTTCACCTTAGATGTTATGTTCAGTTTTAAAACAGCAATTAAACGAAATTCATTAATACATTGAGTATCATTCATTCTTTTTCTTTTTCTTTTCTTCATTTAAAGAGACCAAATTTGAGTACAAATGATTTGCAACAAGTTGTGGTCAACGTTATCAAGATTTTTTGGATGCGTGTAATTCTATAAGTTCTTGTGCATTAGCGATTAAATGGGATAAACGGTGAACGTGCGTATATTTGTTTCGGATAAAATCCGGCCTTAAATTCTCAAAAAATGAATCAAACGTCGAGCAAACGTTCGCCCGGATTTACCGCTCATTTTTCCCTCTCTAATTAAATTCGTTAATGAGTTTAATTAAATTTATTTGCGCCAAGTGGATTGCGACGAGCTGCTCGCGACTCAAAAATTCATTGTTAATCGGTGGTTGCGGTACGCGTTCACGTGGACAGGTCCACCGAGAAATCGGTCCAGCGTACAAATCCCTTGGCTGTAATTGTTGCAAAATATACAAACAGCCCTGCGCTAGCCCGGAACAGCTGCATTACCAAACCAATTCCGCACGTAGCTGGGAATCCCTGCAAAAAGGCACAACCTTTCACATCACCGCTGCAGAATTTCGTCGATTAAGAGGTTGCTCTGCTGCGAACGAGTTAGTTTCAATTTATCTTCGGATTTTTTTTCTTTACCCTTTTCTTTTTTTTTTTTTTTTTTTTTTTAAAGCCCGACGATAGGATGTCGTAACTTCAATATTTGTAGTTTCAAAGGAGAATTTGAAATGCAGCCCAGTAATGTGTACGATCGACTTTCGGACAATTTTAGAAAGTACAATGTTTAATCTCGCTTCAGTGGATCAATATTATCGTCTCTATTTTAAAATAGATTACAATTATTTAAAGATGGATAGTTATTGGTGTCAATTGAATTATCGTTTGTCGTGCTTTCCTCTGCTGGAGTAAATTTATCCGAAAAGATATTGAGCGAGTTTGTTTTAGTCGTCTAAAATGAACGATTCAGAGTTTATTCCTCATCCCTCTGAATACGAATGTCGTACCAAAATAAACAATATAAATAAATATCCTATAAAACTCATTAAGCCCAGTTAAGCAGAAGGAAATAGGTACTTGTATAAATTTAATATAAATATCGTTCCGAAGATTAGAAATTCGATTTGATAATCAAGTTGCGTTACAACAGTAATTACAATGATATTTCAAATGTTTTAATACAATAGCATTACGTAGATAGACGTCTTTATTATTCAAATTTGTGCGACGCCGCCAGTTCTTGTAACTAGCCATTTTAAAATTTCAGTTCGAGCGAAAGACTCGCTTTACAAAAAAAAAAAGAAAATAAAATTTCGTTCGAGGATCGCGACTTTTTCAAAGCGTATTCGTGAAGTTTAAAGAATGAAACGCTTCGGTTCATTTCGCGGTAGCTGGATGTTTCTACCAAAAGCGAGGCAGCACTTTTTTCTTTATTCTTTTTGTTTTTTTTTTTACACCAATTAAGCGTATCGTCGAGGCGGACGTTCGCACAGCTTTACAAACGCATCGTTGAAGCGCGGATTCGGAAAATAACGTAACCGAGTCACGGTAAGTTACGCCTCGGCGCGTAATCTTGGGCCAGTCATTTATTTTATCGCGGTGCACGTTCGCCAAGCTTACTGACGACTTTTTATCGATGTGATTAAGATGATGATTAAATCGATTCCCCTCCCCTCCCTGACGATCTTTTGACCTGCGGCCGGCTCGTTGAAATAATCGTCAAAGCAATGTTTCCACGAGTTGGGGAGAAGTGCGATACAACGTCCACGCGTTTCATTCTTCCTGCGAGGAATTTTTTGTCGTTATTCCATGCTGTGCAAAATCATCGATGGTTATAATAATAAAGAAAATACAATAAATGTAATACTACCAGTTCTTAACTATTATTGTAACTAGCCATCAATATAACAATGTTATATTGATATATTAATAAATATGTATAAAATAATAAAGATAATATAATATAAAATATATATATATATACACAATAAAAAAATAAAGAAAATACAATAAATATAATACTACCAGTATTATAACTATTATTGTTATAACCATCGATATAACAATATTATAATAAATATGTATAAAATAAAAGATAATATAATATAATATAAAAAATATATATATATACAATAAAAAAATAAAGAAAATACAATAAATATAATACTACCATTTCTTAACTATTATTGTTATAACCATCGATATAACAATGTTATATTTCAATATTATAATATAATATAATATATATTGTAATATAATATAACAATATTATATTACAATATCATATGTTATAACAATAATAATAAAGAGAACATAATACACTACCAGTTCAAAAACCAGTTCTTAACTGAACACGCAAAGTTTTAACAGCATTAATCTTTAACTTTATTACGATTGGATATATCGCTGTTTCTGTTATCAATTGTCGGTAAAAAAATTTTCCTGCAATTCAATTTTGATTGAATTAAAACGCGCGATGTTCGCTCGCAGAACGTTCGTTCTTCGTCTTTCTTTCGTCAGTTTGACGCAAGAGACATTTCCTCTCTCTTTGCATAAGTTCGTGAAGTGAAAGATGTTTTAGAGGTTAGGGGAGGTAGTTTTTGAGCCAGGTCTGTCCCGCGCCAGAAAACATTGAAGTAACCGAGCATTGTCGGCGCGATAATACGGGCTAATTTGTAAGGGGCAGCGAAACGTTGGAATCAAGAGGACCATTGTCAGCCGGAGTCCTTGGTGGAACATGTCGAACAAAGCCCCCCCACCGACTAGTGTCCTTAAGATCGCCTCATTGTTCACGGACCCGTGAGTTCTCTTCCACGCTCCATGGAGCGGCCGTTTAGTTAGAAATTGCCGATATTATGCGCTCGGCACTTCTTCCTTTGCGGGGTAACGGCAGCTAGAAAGAGAGAAAGAAAAAAAAAACAAGAGAAGAAACGAGAGATCTCGCGTTGTTTGCCAGCCACTGTGTGTCAAATATTTGTCGACGCCAGAGTCTTCGAAATACAAACCGGATCGACGAGATCTGGGATTAGTTCTCACACGTTTGCCGGTTAATGAACACTCTTGCGCGTCACAGTTCAACGTTCCCGATAATTTTCGATTATTTTATCTGCCGTCGGGTGGCAAGCCTGCCAAGGCTTCTGTTTCAAGGGTTTACTTTATTTCAAAACACATCGTGAATTTTACCAATTAATTAATAGATTACGCAAGGCTGTCACTGGAAAGAAATTCGTTGAAGGAAAATGATATCGACGATTATCGGGCGATAGGTGGCGCAGGTACGATATTATTGTACATTAATGCGTTTGCTATTTTATCTCGATGTTTTAACGTCAAGCGTGCTCGAAATTCCGTGTTTTCAGTTCGGGTAATAATACAGATCGGAGAAACGATTCTTTCTGTTGTTTCAAAATACCGATCGAATTCGGAGTTTTGAGAAGGATCACAGAGGAGTATACATGTTCAGATCACGTGACGACAGTGCGAGTTTCGCAAAATATTCTACAAATATCGCAGCGAATTAATTCGGAGAAATAACTTTTACCGAGAGATAACTTTTTTTTTTATTTAATTCCGCGATTTCGCGTCTTTGCTCGTATCGAATAATCATCGCGCGATATTGTAATCGCGTTTGTCACGATTCCGAGAGAAATGTGAATGATTAAATTACAGAAAAACGTGAATTATTAAATTACACACGTTGCAAAATATCAAACGCGTGTGAAATCTTGTATTTGCGTCGAAATAAAAATATCCTCGGTGAAATGTAACGAATTATTTCCCCGTGGCAAAAAGAATCAATGGCACACAATGGTTATATGCAAGTTTTGCATATTATTTGCGCCGTGTTTCAAAGATTTTTACGAATCTCGCACCTTTCGTTCTCTGTCACGCCTAATTGTTAACGTGATCGCTTCACAATTATCGCTCTTCACGCTCATTCTCTCTAATTTATCATTGCTGTATCCCACGCGATGTTCGCCGCTGCGCACTTATCGGCTTCGTTCGTTGAATTTCGATCTCTCTCACTTCGAATTCGTTGTAGTCGTTCTCTCACTCTGATTAACAAATTTATTCTAACCAAACATCCGTGATTTCATCCCCCCTGTATAGTAATAATAATAATAATTAAAAAAAAAAAAAAAACACGCCGTGAATTCAAGTTATAAAGAGCCCCCTTTGGTGCAATTATAATTCGCGTCAATAACTTGATCATCACCCGATCATCGTCCCTTTACGGTACAGGACCTATACTTTGTCCAATAAAAGGAAAAAGGGAGAAAATAGCCGTTCTCGCGATAAAAATACAAAACGATACAAAAAAGCTGCGCGAGCAGTTCTTCACCTCGCGTTGAAATACACAACTAGCGAAGCTTTCGCTCTACGTTCTCTCTGTCTTTCTCTCTCTCTTTTTCTCTCTCTCTCTCTCTCTCTCTCTCTCTACGTTCAGCGTCGAACACGAGAATCAGAACTCGGTTCCGCTCGTCGTATAATTAAGAAGGAAACTGGAAGTTTTAAGCAAGCCGGTGAGTAGGTGAGAACAACAGGGTTGCGCCATGAATAGCTTGTGTTCTCCCCGGCAGGCGAGTTTCCTGCACCGGCCGGTGTGGATTATTGCGAGGGGGTTGGAATCGACTACGAAATTGAAGGGCTCCGGGCAATTTGGGACGGTCCGCCCTAAAACTGCCGTCAATTTCCGCGTTAATGGCCGAATTCGGGAAATGGTACTTGGACCCTCGTCACCATTAAAATGCCTTAGGTACGGAGTTTCGTATCGTGACTCTCTCTCTCTCTCTCTCGTAGACCGGGATTTTTTCTTCGCGGCAAGGTCGGAAAGCAGCCGAGTCGATTTCACGGCGAGGGAACCCTCCCCGGAGGTCTTTCCTCTCTCGACGCGTATCGATTACTTATTTCGAACGTCGAGTCCTGATTACAAATTAAAATCGTGCCTGGCATTTAACCCGGAGGACCGGGCCGCGACGCCGCTTCGCCTTCGCGGGGACGTGTTTCAACTTTTAAAAGACCAGAGGTGCTTAATCGCGAGCACGTCATCGTCGTCGCCGTCATTATGTAGGTACCATTATTCTTGCCTGGTTGTACGTTCGTAGCTCTTTCTCTCTCTATATATATATATGTGTGTGTGTGTGTGTGTGTGTGTGTGTGTGTGTGTGTGTGTGTGTGTGTGTGTGTGTGTGTGTGTGTAGAAAAAAGAGAGAGAACGGGTATTAGAAAAAAAAAAATTGAACGCGAATCGGTGATCGCGTTTCATGCGTCATCGAATCCTTTTTCTTAATGCAATCTCGTACTCTGGCGCGCGTTTATTCGCGGTTTTATGCTCTCGCCCGGGCTAAACGAGCGCAATCGAAGCCAACGAGAACACTTGAGCGTCTGTGTGCAGTCGGCGGTACAAGGGGGTGGAGGAACGTTTTCATCGGGTCGCGAAAAAAATTCAATCGCGCCTCCTCGTCATATACATAGATATACGCGGTGGTTTGCAGTGATTGTACACGTGTAATGCACACACAGGCGTGTGCATACCTATATTTATAAACACACGCTTGCGCGCATATATATACACAAACGTAAATACACCATCGCACACGCAGATGTAGATGGTATATTATATCAATAGGTGAGAGACAGTTCCTAGCCACAGTGTGACTACATCCACACAGACGCATGCGCGGTTGTACACCGGCGAATACGCGAGAGCGCGGAAACGCACGCACGCACGCACGCACGCACGCGCTATGCCTTGTGTACATTGTTCGCAATAATGAGGAGTTTGCACAGACCGGGATCCCGACGTTCTTCAAACAAGGAGAGCAAGGACAAACAGCCCTATATGGACGGATGGACAAACACACTCAGCCACGAATCACACACCGCGCCAGCAGGCCCGCGCGACATGCGTATTGCGTGCTTATGTACGAGGGGCTAAGCCTGTGGAGACGCGCGCGCGTGTGTTTTGTGTGTGTGTGCTTGTGTGCGCGCGCGTCCGCTCACGAACGAAGCCTCTTCACCGCTCCCACCACGGAAACTATCGACCATCACCCTCGCTCAACAAGCACCATAAGCGATATGGTGGCTAATATTTGCCGGGCTAAGCACACAAATACAATACAGTACTGTTTACCCATTGCCAGTGGTGCTCAACCGTTTTGATCGACGCTGCGATACCCACAGGCCCCGTTTGTAATTGCGGTTCTCTCCGTTTCACGCACTGTTCGTCGTTTATCTCTCTTCCCCTCTCTCTCTCTCTCTCTCTCTCTCTCTCTCTCTCTCTCTCTCTCTCTCTCTCTCTCTCTCTCTCCCCCGCGGACGTGTGTAATGTTGCACCACCGCGTCGATTTGAAATGGGAAGCGCGCGTTTCATTATGAATCGATCGATGCCATATGGGCTGGTGCGACCGGTTTGTCACGTTGTCCATGCTCGACAATCTTGATTTTATGAAGATACAGATCATGTTGAGCATCGACTTCTTTTCCTCCTTATTGCTTTGTCCGGGCATGTATCGTTGTTTGTTCAAGTACATACGTATCGTTGATTTCAGGGAAAGAGATTCGAGCGTTTAATCATGTACGTACATGTTCGTGGGTGTTGCGTTACGTGTTACGTCAATATTTCAACACTTTTTTATTTTATCTTACAGAGCAACTGTAAAAGATCAAATGTAATAGTCGTCATTTATATATTGGCTGTACTTTCCAAGTACATGTATCGAATCAAAAATTGTACTTTTCTTATCGACACGGCCATCCAGAGGACGTACTCGAGATAAGCGATAGACGATCAAGATCGATTTACGGTGTTTGTAAAACAGCCTTTATCACAATATCGATCTCTCGATAAAATGTTTCCCGGATATGATTTTCGAAGTTTCGATATCGCTGAGATATTCTCGACAACTCGGTTAAATATGTCTACGTGCCGATAACGATTGTTCACGGTTTATCGATGACGTTAATTCTACATTGAATTTCAAGTGGAGGCCTAAGCAGAAGTTCGAGAAATCCATACGAACGTATATAATTTTAACTCATTCGTACCGATAGAATTTGAAACGAATTCCGATTATTATTTATCGCTAGTCACCGGTTGCAAAGAAATATTGGCAACGGTAGCGCCGATACCGATTCTCCGAAGGCCGCCTTTAAACCGTAGCCATTTTTTTCCATCGGTCGAATCGTTTCGTTTCGGAGGAACATTTCTGCGAATCGGACGATTTTACGCGGGAACATGGCCCCCGGTCCGGTGAATTTCTTTTTTGCCAGCAGCTCGACCGCAGGCAGCTCGCTATCGAAAACGAGCTTCTCGCATTCACCGCTTCCTTTTGAACTGCGAAATTCTCAGCGAGCAGCCGCGAGCCAGCCAGCATCCTGGCGTGACGGTTAGGTCAGCTGGTCGGTGGTTTGCGAACTATCTCAATTTGCCTAAGCCGCAACCGCGGCGACCACGGGAACCGCAACTTCCCTCATCCGTGGCCACCTTTGCCCCTCTTTCTCCGCAATTTCAGCCGTTCTCTATCCCACCCGCAACGATCTTCTTTCCCCTTTCCACCTTTTGCTTCTCTGTCTCGCCGAATATTCCCCTCTTTCTTTCTCTCTCTCTCTCTCTCTGTCTCTGTTCTGTGTCTGTCTCTCTTCTGTCTCTGTCTCGAGAATTTAGCAACTAGCTAGTCTCCGTGAGTCGGCGTAACCTCTGACCACAGACCCTCGCGTCGAGAGGGCGACACCATCGTGTACTTTGCTACTAGTACTTAGTAAGCTCGAGCGATTTTAATGATAGACTGAGGCTAGGTTATTCGAGGATATTTCAGGCAAGTTGAGCAATTTACCTCGTAATTTTTTTTTTTTGCTACACACGCTCGCGTACGTTTGATCGTTCAATCTGTTGTTATCCGCGACGAACGTGATAAACAACGAAATAACTCGTGTGCTTACATGGGCAACTTGACGACCGCAGTTTTCTACGATATAACCTCTACGGTATAACTTCTGCTTGTCAAAAGGTAGAAAGTTTGTTCAACCAATGCTAATATTTCCAGTTGTAATTATCGTGATTCAGTAGCGTGTGTATACTCGTGTGGATGTTATTCAAACAATACCGGTATTTCAATCATTTTCTCAATCGTTTTTTTTTTTTTTTTTCTTTTCATATCTTTCCTCGCCGAGCCTAAACATTTCAGTGACGTTTCGTATCCTCGTTTCCTTATGCGTTAAGGCTTATACGACTTAAACAACTTTGCTATTGCTGGGCTCGAGTACGAATTCAAGCGAGCAAGACAGCATTCGAGAATAAAGACGAGAGAATAGCGGAGATTCCGCGAGCAGAATTACGAATAACCGCGACTCCGCCGCGAGAGAGAAAACTACTTTCATCCCGCGACTCGGTGTATAAGACAAGAGATTGAATTCTTTCGGGATTGTTGTGCTCACTGTATCGAGCGTAGAAATTGCGGTTTTCTCGCAGCTCGATGGCCAAGGAAGATTAGCGTGTGTCGTAATGTGTAGTGTAAAGGTGTTAGTTCGAATGGAATTGCCTTATACGAAACGATGGTCAGTATGGACGAAGCTATTTTTGGTGTTCGATTGAGGTTAGAAAAAAAAGAAAATGGCGGCGAGGAAAGTTGGCGCATGAGTCGGAGTTCGATGTGTATTATCAAGTATGTGTTTTTATATTTAAGTAGATTCTTGATTTGATATTGTACGTGAGATTGTTCATTTACGTGCTTGCGCAATTTTTTAATCGGCGCGCTTTATTCGGATCATTTAAATCGGTCTTATCGTTACAGTCTGTTTATAGTAAAGCCGTCGAGATTGCGATTTGTTGAGATATTTGAAAAATATCGATTTTTTTAATATTTCTGAGAAAAAAAAACGTAAACTACTATCGAGTGTAGGTTACAATACACGTTGCTGGTGTATGTATTGTCAAGATTAAGAGCTTGTAACATTTTTTTTTTTAATCGAACTAATAATACAATCTGTTCTACTAACCTGATTCGTTTCTCTTATTATCAAATATCAAGAAAACGTGTAAAGCATGTTGATCTTAAACTTTATAATTTTGTCGTTTGAAGTAATAATACACGTTATTTTGATAAAATGCGACGTTTCTTTTACTTTAAACTCCGTCTTAATTTATAAAGTTTCACGAGATACTATGTAGTAAGAAAACTCGATATCGCGAATAAACCTTGCAGATATCGCGCGTACTTGTCGATAAGTTAGAGATATATGTAATTGAGACATATATATATATAGAGCTTCTTGTTTTAAATAGACTTATTTACTCACTCCATTTTACTAATAGAACAAGAATTTCCTCTTTGTATGCTTATAGCTTTTATCTGATTATGAAATATATCACTGTGAAGGATATCACGTCTGGAATGAGATATCCGCTTGTCGCGATAACTGCCTGTCAAACTATTTATTAACGGTATTAACCATGTATTTTTGGAACGAAGAAAAGATTAGCAATACCAAAATTGTAATTGAGAACTCGGATATAACTCGCGGTTTTCATTGTATATTTGCAACCATGGAAATATTTGGGTATCAACTCGTTACATTTATTGGAAAACTCTTTATTTAACATTTCAATGCCAACGAAATGATAGATTTTATAATAAAATGAACTGGTGAAATAAAAGCGGTGATAAATTTATTTTATGTCTGCTAAATATTAGCTTAAATTTGATAAAAAAAAA